>NC_045154.1:23327308-23627308 GCF_900700415.2 Clupea harengus
TTCAGTCCGAGAGGCAGGAATCGGAAAGTTACGTCGCCACTTCTTCTTTCCTCACCTGTCAATTTTCGTACTACGAGTATAAACCAATCAGATAGGCACTAGGTATGCACTGTTAGCCATGTGGTCGTGTATTTCTAAGATGATGTTTTACATTGGTGTGTATCTGTCTATATCTTTACACTGATACCTTTGTGTGTGTGTGTGTGTGTGTGTGTGTGCGTGCGCGCGCATGGAGGGGAGGATACATCGAAGGATTAAGAGATGGATAATATTTCAAGTACAAGAAAAAGAACAAGGGATACACAGGTGAGGTGACCGCCCCAACCCCTTTCCCACTCCCCCTCCCTTTCTACCCCACCCTATTTTGCTTCTCCACGTGGAACTTGCCCATCCCAGGATCCCCTTGTGTTTACACCGTGTCCCTTCATTCAGGTGATTTTACTCTTGCAAGAGGTGGAATGGCTATTTTTGCAGGATTGACTGCAATGATTTTTAATGTGTCTAATATATGCTGAAAACTGAGGCATAGCCCTTTTCATTAGGAAACACCTAGGAAGTCGGGAATGCAACAAGATTTGAAGTTCAAACTTGATTTTTAGTTAACAATATTACAAATAAAACAGTAAATGTGGTCGTTAACAAATTATTTTAAACAACAATAACAACAACACTAATAATAATAATTAATTATAATGATAATCATCATCATCATCATCCTCATCCAGGAGACATATAAGCGGTCCTCAGTCTTGCGAATCACATTCGGTGAATGCGCCCCCCGCAAATGCTTTTTGGGGTAAGGGCTTCCCAGCTTACTAGTTATGAACAGCAAGCCCAGACCGCAAAAAGATTCGCGAAGGACAAACGGCAGTCTTGTCCGGCGGAGTCCAGAATATTAAAGTGTGACATCCAGAGATCTGACTTGTCTTCACAACATATTCCCTGCATCCATCGAAACACCATGGCACATCAACGTTTTGTGCACCCAAGTGCGTCTCCAACTCATTTTCAGTTTAAGCGAACAGAGGACTTCCACTGAGGCAAATATCCCACTGCCAGCGAACTGCCATCTAGCGCTGTCCGTGGTGCTGAAAATTCTCCTGTTACACTTTATATTTTTCCTCTATCTGCCCACGATCCAGTCTAATAGGGTATTGTTTCAGCTCGCTTGATTTTGAAGGACGCCTGTCATACGCCTTATTAGTTAATTGTATCATTAAGTTCTCAGTCTCTGTGAGCACCAGTGTATTTTGTTAGGTTTTATTTCCTTCGTTCTTGCTGTCATCCAGTAGGCTACTGAACTGAGCCGCTATAGCCGCTGGAGTGCTCTGGGTAAGGAGAGAGCAGTCTGTAATCTGTTCGCAATAAATAGAGAGCAGCGAGGGATCTTATTGGAGCAAACAAAAAATCGTCATCCACCAATCGGTCAGATAGGGACCCCCCTTTTTGAAAAAAAAGGGGAGGGGGGGGGGGGCAAATTGTATCCTAGTTGGCGCAAGACTCTAGATAAATACATTAGTCTAGCGCTGTATACAAAGCAGCTGTTCATGTGTAGGCTATGTTCATGTCTATACTACAGGAATTACATCATTCCTTGTTTATATCTGTTTCGGGATTCGCCACCGATACATCGTTGAACAAACCACATTCACAATAGCGACCGAGAAGCAGTTGCGATTTCAAATGCTTTTGAGAGCAAGCTATAGTCACGATGAACAGTATTTTTACGGATTATCCCACATGACGTCGAAGCCTTTACGAACGAAAAATAGCAGAACGTTGCAGCGTCTAATGCATGTAATTCAAGTGTGGAAGGCACCACACCGCCCCTGCACGACAACAACAACATGACAAGCCTCTGAAGCGATTTCATTGCATGTACACTGAGAGTTCACTGGAGGATACCACTAAGTGAGGACAAGGGGGTCTCTAAACTCCCCTCACAGCCCTTTAAAGTTTTATGCATACAACAGTCTAACGTAATGAACTAAGATGGTATTAAACAGATGATTAATACCAGCAATAATAATAACAATAGTGAGAGCATTAAATATGCCAACATGCGTGACAACATATCAGTACATATAACAGTGACACTGAACACTTGCAGCATTTGCTACTAATGAATACTGTACGACAAGACTTATGTTGAATATCAATTCTTTTATTTACTTAAAAAAAACAGGTTGGATAGGGACAGGATAAAATATAATCGTACTTACTTTTGGCGTCCTTTTCTCACTGTTCCAACTTTGAATTGACCAGTCGATCTATCAAAACGCCCCATAACATGCCCAGGCATTCCATTCTTGACATGGTGTACAAGTAACTGTACCAAGTGGGAGGGTCACGATCTATATCTGGATCAACCCCCTCCCTCCTTCTGTGTCTGATTTCATCCCGAACTAAGACTCCCCTCAACCGCCCCATGAAAAATGAGAAATCCCCTCCTCTCTTTGTTGGTGCAGGGGCAGTGGAGTGGACATGGAGAGGAATTCAGGCCAGGCATGAACATGTGAAAAATTCGGCCCCGTATGATATCCTGATGAGAGTTTTATTTAGTCTTTTCATTTGCGGACGTCTCCAGTCAGTCACGATTCCCCCCCTCCGTCTGCACTGCACAGTGACTGCCTCTCCTGACGCAGCCAACGCGCGCATATTACTCACTTTAGCAGTCACGACTCCAGAAGCCGTGTTGTTTCCACTAAAATGACACCGCCAGCATTGAATTATTTAAGACGATATCACCTCTGTCTAGGTTATGATCATTAGACAAAAACGAGTGGATTTAAGAAGTTGATCTCTGTAGTTTCTTCTCACAGGACATGGCCATACATCACAAAGCAAACCATGTATTTATGATCTATTTGGATCAGAGACAGACAAACTTTTTCCCTAAAAGCTCATTCTGTCTGGATATCATGGGAATTATTCAGAAGAGGACTGACTTTAGAAGGTACTGGGGAGTTATTAATGCACAGAGCTGTTAGCGATGCTCAGTCGTTGACTGTCTAGCTAGTGAGTGAGGATAAAATCATTGACGAACTGTACGGCTGAGATTAGAGATCTTTACGCCTTATTAGTGCTACGCAAAGTTAAAATGAATGGGTACTGCTGTTTCTTTTGGAGAACATAATGATCACATTCTGATCGTTTTAAGAATAGAGTTAATCTATTTTACTATTTGCGTGGCGATGCCTACGATACCGCTTTACATTTAAAGCTTTTAGACTCTATCGGTTTTTTGCAGGGAAGAATCCACGATAGACAAACACATTTATCTTTCAAGGCTTCACGAGTGGCGTGCGTGGAAACTATTAGACGAGCACCCAGTAGAAGATGATTTCGTCTAAGTATGGTGCACTAAAGACATACATGACGTGGGCGGAAGAGTAATGGAAGTCAGCCCGCCTATAGCTTCTCTGTTTTCCTGCACATCATCTGATAATACAGTTCAAACATCGCAGGCGGGAAGATCAGCAAACTGCTGTATGCACTAGCAGCCAACTTGAGCTTTTCCGACGTATGTCACTTAATTGCGAGTTTCAAACACTCGCTGTCGTCCATAGCTCCTCTAGTTTCCATCAGACAAGCAGACATTGTTCATTTCTATCAATCTATTCTATAATTTATCTATTTGTTGCTCTCCTGATAATCGTGATTTTGTTGCAGGACACTACACGATAACCCATCCCCTCCTATTTCCCTGTGCCTCAAAACATATTTTCAGCACCACCACCGCTTGGACAGCTCCTTACAACCCCCTCCCTATTCGGTCAGCGTTTTTTGCAGTTCAG
This sequence comes from Clupea harengus, assembly GCF_900700415.2. Classification (NCBI taxonomy): domain Eukaryota; kingdom Metazoa; phylum Chordata; class Actinopteri; order Clupeiformes; family Clupeidae; genus Clupea; species Clupea harengus. The sequence goes on from NC_045154.1 coordinate 23,331,106, forward strand.
AGTCCGCCAGTATATTTCCGTTGTTGTTTTTCCATCAACGATGTATTATAGTCCTTGTCTTAAAATATGAGAGCATGTAATTGGTTACTTCATCAAAGGAGGATTCCAGTCCCTTCCTTAACATACTTGCAGAGAGAGAAATGTGGAAAGAGACTCAACAGCGCCGTCAGACAAAGGAGTTTGCAGTTGCTTCTCATTCACATATTTACCATTAGGGTGATTCCTCTACTGCAGAAACTGGCTATTCTCGTTGAAATCGCAGGGGTCCGTGCACACACATGCATGCCCTATACTTATACCTATGCAAAGCCAAAAACAGCATAATATAAAATACGTGCTCCCGCGCATGCAAAAAATGAATAGAGGAAGGTACGTGAACGTTACACGTGAAAATGGTACTTACCAAGAAAGGGAACCCATCCTAAAACAAGGGAAATAGAAATGTACATGAAAAAAGGCAGGCAAGAAATGCATAAATTGCTTAATACAACACCCCACTTTAAACAACACATTGCATCAACAAACAGTCATTCAGTCATTTCTAACCTCGGCAGCGAGTCCAAGTTTTCCTGAGAATCACGTTCCTTTTTATACAAGTGATACCCTCTGTCTATTTCTGGAGCGCGATCAAACCCGGATGCTATTTTTAGTTCACGAGAAGGAAAAAAACACTCACAAAGGCATCGCTCAGGAACGTTACGTGGAGTGAATGTAATGTACATTAATTTTGCCTCTCCAACTCTGCACAAGAGCTCCGATTCCCCTCCATTGCATCATTGCAGTGTTTTTTTTAACAATCAGCCTCCGATTACCACCCCCTTGTTTTAACACAAAACACTACCTACATGTCTACCTGAGCGCACACTGTTGGTATTTAAGTTATTTCAGGTTCGTTTTGCATGTCTTCAACCGCATATGGCTAATCCTTTTTTGTACAGTCCTCTTGTCCTCGCAGAACTTTCGCCGGAAAACCCTGGGCTGATATGTTGTTTGTATCTTAAGATACACAGAACACTCAATGCTTACACGATCTATTCAAATGTTACAGTTGTACTGTTTGTCCTTTTTATTTATCCCACTGTGCACCTTAAAACTGCAACAATTAAAGCTTGCTGACTAGAAAAATAGATTTTATTTTCGTTTCAGGGCTGCGTCAGTTACTGGGCATTGACGTCACGTTTAGGTTCTCCCACTTTCCAGCCTATAGCTCCATACAAAAGCCGCTCTCTGTTTAGTTCTAATGACATTTGCCTGAAACCATAAAACAATTGTAGGTGAGATGTGGGAAGTTGGGGTATAAAATGTGGTGTGTTGCTACATTATATCGAAGTCTTTGTGTCAGAAATGTTAGGCTTGGCTACTGGCACCCTTGAAAGCATCTCCTGTTTGTGCTTAGCTCCCCTTTGCACGTATTGTGTCAGACAAAGGCTCTGTTCTAGCAGGTGACAATAATAGTGCATGGAAGATCTCAACGTGAGCTGCCTTTTCTGCTAGCAGCTCGTGCCCACGCGCCAGACTCGTTCGCCCACGGAATCGACTCGCCGTGAGCTGTCAGTTCAGAGCACAGCTACACGGTGAGTTTAACCATTCTATGAATACCACGCTTTCCATCATCCCTTTATCTAACCTCAGTCTCATCTGGATTTGGTCACGGACTCTCCTCGACTTTTGCGTTCTCCCGGCATCCAGTGGATGTCACGCGAGACATGATCACGGTATTTCATTTAGGAATCGAGCTGTCTGTACAACGAGAAACGGTTACCTCGAAAAGTCAGCTCAGAGAAAAAGGGCAGTGCCCGTCGCATCGCTCGATGCTATTTTTATCGCATAAGCACAGCTCCTCTGTGGCTGGCACTGCAGATTTTCCCCACTAGAAAATATACATAGATTCGTCTCTTCCCTGACCCCTTGGGGCTGCTTAACCTTCGAGTCGTATTTCTTTGGTCGAAAATGCATTGGTGGTGTCCAGATTCTATAAACAGAGTGAATTGTTAAAATCTCGAAAGCGCACGACAAGTTCCTTAAGTCTGGCTAGATGTTAGCCTACACTGTTATAACTATAGGTAACCTGTTTGTGGTTGTTCTTGTGCTCCACTGAAGTAGTACTTACATACCCATGTATTGTGTCTATAGTAATTATGATATTTGTGGTTATAATTGCGCGTAATATAAACACAAAAGAACGCATCTCTGACTTTATTCTCCACGTCTCCCATTATTGTTCTCACAACTCCCTCACGCCCCCTGTCCTCCAAAACATACCTAAACACTAATTAAATATTGACATGGTGTTCTGGTGCCCATGCTTACATACGCATGGCATATCGTGCCTCTTATGCTTCATAAGCGTTGTATCTGATGCAGTGGCAGATCTTCCAACCAGTTAAGTAGCAGCAGTAGCTCAATGAGTGGGTCTGTCTTTGGAACGCATACTGCGTGCTGTTAAGAACTGGTTTCTAAGTTTCAAAGGTTCCTTCTCTGGCATTAATGGAAATGTCAGCTCGAGCATTATTTTTTACCTATCCACTGCCTCTCAAAAGTAGTCTAACTTATCACCATACAGTTCAACAATAAGCCTCATCCAAACACTGAATCATATAAAGTATCTACCCATAGCAAAGGTAGTCTGTGTTCATATTGAACATGCAAAAGTAGGTGCACTTAGGTGGTTAGAAGACCTGCAAGTGTGTACACATCTCCACGGACGGGTTGCCAACTTCACACACCATATAAACATCTTAGTAGGCAACATCATGCAGTCACGCAAAACTTGACCTGACGATCTACAGTTTGAGGCAACTCTACTAAAACACCTCCCATTATCACTACCACCACCGACACAGGCAAACACGGTAAGTACACGGCCTTAGCTATGTCCGCCTATAGTTTGGCAACTTGTTTTGCATTTGTGCCATCCATTTTTACAAATGAAGAGCAGGAAACAAGAAAACTGCCAAATAAAGTAAAATGTACTGATGACTATCAGACTATCGATATGCAGTATGAAATAGTTATCATAAAAACTTGACTTTGGCTAAATTGTATTTCATAAGCATATTGCCATTCACGAAGTTGACCCAGTTCTGTGACACAATGATGCACAAGTAAAGTGTTTCGAGTCAATGGAACCCTATAGGTTATATGAACCCTAAAACCAGTGGTTCTGAATTATTTGCAGGGACTGTAAGTGACGGCATAATGAGATACATCTTATACGTCTTCGTAGATGTTACCATCTTGGAAATGTCCCTGCTAGTCCCACGTCTTCGCTCCTGTGATATTAAACACCCACGCGTTGATTTGAAAAGTTGGAACAAAGACTTCATGCTATGTAGAAAGTTATTCCATTGATTACGCTCTGTAAACCCCCTCTGTGTCCGTGCGTGTACTGACGGGACGCGAACAAGATAGATATGCTGCGGACATGCTGCAACTTTAAATTAAGAAGTCGAGGTCGGTAAAAATGATATTGTGTACATTTAAGAAAACATGTGATGTTCAGAACAAGGTATGCAACATTGTTGTGGGTAACATCTACCTGCCTTGGTGATTTTGGGACGTTGCTCCTATACTCTTTTAATCCCAGTGCTCCATTGCAATAGAACTGAGAGGAATCTGGACGCGGCGCTCTCCATGGTCCTGACCAGTAGCTGCACTGCTAGGGCACATGGATAGGTTCATCAGGTACAATCTGACAACGCCTGCAAATAATGCGTGCAACCATTAATATTTACTTCTGATGGGACTTCTGTCAAACTTTTTGTCTTTAATATCCCAATTTCTGCACTCTACCAAGATGACTTGTTAACTTGGAACAGTCTCAAACAAGAGTTTTTTCCCCCCTAAATGCTAACAATAATCTTTCAGATTGCATGTATAGTTTTTCAACAAATTCCCACGCGGGTATTTCCGTTGTTGTAATAAAAGTGCCTCTTGTCGTAAATCAAAGTCAGATTTTTCAGGTGAATGTGGTGTGGAGACCTGCCATTAGCGTATAGACCGTTTAGTCTGACAGCTCCTAGTGGCAGGCTGTTACCAGGCATTTTAGCGGAATGGCAGGGGAACCTGAGGAACCCCGGCACGTGAATACGCCTATGCATTAGCGCATTCAGGAATTGGTCCACTCATCCAATGCGCGTGTATGCATGTGCACTGACTGTTAATTGGAAGCTTGAGTCTTAATGTAAACAGAACAAATGTTTACATATGTTTACAAACGTCTGCACCATATCGGGTCACAACCTTGTCAAAAAATTATATTCTATAACAATACTGTTGCCAAACATTCACCACAGGTGTTCATTGACGAAAGCGTTGTACTGAGCCACAGCTTCGTCTATGTGGTGAACTGTTCTGTATGAATGAACTATAGTCCGCAACATCTGCAAATCAACCAATCTCGTAACTTGTTATTGCCTGTAAGCAGATAAAGCATATACTTACGTTATTGGTAACTCGTTCGACTTGGTTCAAGAAACTGAAAAAGAGCAAGATAGACAAAAAAGCATCAAACCGCTCCTTTTGTGTCAGGACGAAGAAAATGGGTCACATACCGTGTTGGTTCAGTTTTCTGTTTGTCGCGAAGTGTTTTGTGTTGGCACTCTGGTGGCGAGACTGGAATGGAAGGCGAGAACATCGTGTTACGTACTGGAACCACGCGGGTTATAAAAGAAAAGACGATAGTCCTGCCATTGGTCATGGGATTGGACTGGATGCGTCCCGACCTCTCTGCTCCTCCTAGATCGAGGGGAGAAGTACAAAAAAGTGTGAGGATATCGCACTCTACAGATCCTATCTCGCTTTATAGCACCATTCCTTGGCAGACTTCCAGTGAGAAGTTGGAATTTAGTTGTTTCACGAAGTATTTTGAAACGTTCTGAGGATTTGAGCGCATTGAAGAAGACTGTGTGTTTATTAAACGTGAAAGACGCTGTTTTTTTCACGTACACACAATAGCTTTTGGGGGAAGTTCTCCAGCACTCTGCCATAGCCTGCATGCGCAGCTGGCAGCACGCTCCTCTCAACCAGTGTGCTATTGACCTGCATTGACGTCACTGCGTCATTAGGTATCCCTTAGAAACACTGACTTTCAAAAATAGTATCAAATTAATTCAGAAGGCAAGGAGGGTGGACGGGTGCAGGGGTAGGGTGGGGGTGAAAGGATAGAAGGGGTAAATAGTGAAAGCCAGAAGGAGGGTTACCACTCTTTACCTTATTGAATGGCGCAAATGAGACTTGTAATAAACATTTCAGAACAGACCACATGCATTCATTCGCGCGGGGACCTTGCCCATGCAGAGCATAGAAAAATTAAGTGAGTAAGAGAAAATCACTCGATCTGCCTATTATGAACAGGGCTTCAGTGTATACCCAGAGCTACATGTACAGAGTGAAAAGGTAGACTTTGTAAGTCTTCTGAATCGATTCACGTCTGAAGCTGGCTGATCCCATTTTCAATGGAACGATGCTGTATTAACGTGGCGTAACATGGCAAATAAAACATCACAGAAAACTTAATCGTGACAAGCTCATTTAAAAGCGTCATTGGTAAAGTCTGCTCAATTTTTCCAACAGATGCTGCCGAGTTCAGAACATCCTCATACAATGTTTTGGATGAAAAATGACATTTGGAAAGAATGAGTGAAACAGTCAGGCCATTTTTCCACGACGGTGTTCTCCAGTGCACAGTGTAGCCTATCGCACTGTTATCTCATGTTAAATGTATTTTTAGTCCCGCATCACACCCATTTGACCTCCCTGTAACCGAGGTGCTATAGACTAAGAATTGGTACCATCTACTAAAATATATTTGTTAATTTAAAGCTAACGCCGTAAGTGTGGTAAAATAGGTTGGGTAGCCCATAAGGCCACTACGTATACTGTTTGGCACTAGTACTCTAAAATGTTCATAAATGGTGTATTCAACTGAGGCGAAATCATCAACTAGCTATCTAGGCGTCGCGGCTGTTGGTCGTAGTCGACTGTCGACTCATAGTCCAAATGAACACATGTGATTAACCACGACAATCCAGATCCTGTATTGGCAAAATGACAGTGGCAAAAACTAACGATGAAAAAATTATATTCCTATGACCAATGCTTCAGAATTTCTCTTTAAAGAACAGATTGAGAGAATATCAAAATCCTGTTGGATTCTGTCAACCATATAGTCTGGTAGAATGTTGTGATTGTAAACCCTGTCCAAAATGGATCAGAAAACGTCATTTGAAATCATCAACGTCACGCGTCACTCAGAGGTCAGTGCCAATGCCAGCTGCACGTAACCATCTCGTAGGTGAATAAGACATGCAGGGGTATGGAGACATCTCTCTTCCTATAATATAAACACACCAGTCACCCCACCCGTCTGTCCGGTATATCAAATCCAGTTGGAACGGAATCATTGGCCTTAATAAGTGCGTGGAAGACAACCAGCACTCTGAGTCAATATTGCCCGTTTTAAAACATTACACACCCTATTTCCATTAATTAGACATCCAAAATATTTGCCTTGGGTTGTCTGGTATACAAGGTTGTGTGTAGACATGGATCTTTTAATATGTTTGATGTCCCGCCCATCTGTTTTAGCTGTTCCATTCCATCTCCTATCGGGCGACGTAGACGTTCTGGAAATGGACACTGTTTTTGTTGTTTACTATTGGGAGCTGGATGTGAGTAAGGATTGATGGGGGTTTGTTTGAATTTCAAGCTCAGATTAAGAATCTCCGCCCCTCTCCTCTCTCTCACTGTTTATTTTTCCATCTCTCCTGCCTAAATGATGTCAATGGAAGCCGAGCTATAGAGCTATTTATAGAATACACTCCCCACCTCACCACCACCACCAGAATCACATGGTTCAGAGCCGATGCACAATACTCACCTCAAGAGAGAAACGCATGAATAAGGGCGGTGAATATTTATGAACGGACTGGCTTTGTCACATTTGCCCGCAGCATAACGTTAGAAAAGTTTGTGTCTAATAGCTGAGGTGTGTGTTGTAGCAGTCTCAATCAGTACTTTAGTATGAGGCTTTCTCAAAGAAACTTACTCCCCGGTGTGCTCATTCATTCATTAGAGCTATTCATTCACGTATATCTTCATTCACAACCAACTGAAGTATCTCAATGGTCAAATGCGACAACTCTCCCGGGGCCAAAGGGTTGGTCAATACTGTTTCGGTTTTGATGAAGAGCACCCAGCACAACATAGCGCTCTGGTCATTTATCTTCTGTGCATAGCGCACTGCATGGTCGACATTTCTTCCCCAACCCGTTCTCGCTCATCACATGCCATGTTACGTAACAAGGCTTTAAGTCTCCTTCCATAACAAATAAACGCACGGTTTGCTGCACAAGCGTCTTCCATTGAGAACTCGGACTGCTATAAATAGAACGTACTGTTCCCAAAATCTCTTTGAGAGGAATGAATTGCAAACACTAGGCTAAAATGAAATGTTTGCAGAGAACTCTATATCAACAGGACCTATAATAAAAAATAAAAATAAAAGAGCCGATCGCTCAGAGGATAATACTATCCACTTAAAAAGACCTGCGGATTCCGCAGTGCATCTAACTGCTGTATTTGCTTGACTAGGCTACATGATCGGTCCAGTCTATGTTTAATTAAAGCGAAACACATTGTGTTACATTTATAGTACTCCATATAGCTATAACTGCAACACGTATGGCAACCATTTCCCTGCACTCCTTCTGAAGTTGACATGTTAACACTCACTTGCTGCTATATTTAGTAAGCCTCGCAGTGTTGTTACTATTCCAAGCATTGTACATGAGGGGGCGGATAGTGTTTTTTTTATTAAAGGGAAGAAAAAGTTCTCTTTCACTGGGCGTTATTTCTAACTGTACATTCCAGTCGGTTGTTCAGGTCGGTGTTTTATCATCACGAACTACTGTGAAGCAAGAAGAAAACACACAACTTTCCATCATTCTAGGCGTTTTCATTAACTCGAAATGGTCACTTAATTGCATCTCAAATGTTGACGTTTGCGTAATAGCAGGTGTTTCTATACAACCATCTCTCACTCATAGTTATTCTCGTCCTCAGTGCTGTCAGGAAGATCAGAGCCCGTTTAGCAGAATAGACTCGGACCCCAATGCACCACAGATGAGTTGAGAGGTGTCTGTCCAGACATTATGGTGCAGGCCTATCGTAGACGCTCACTGGACATGCATTTTATTTAGAGATATTAGGCTATTATTATAAGAATAGACACCAGCCAAATATTGTCCATGATGTTTCCATCGAACAATTGTTACGCTACCTATTTCTTCAGGTCATAAATGGATTGCAGAAATGAATCCCCACATTGCCAACTGGTAATCTCGCAAGATATTATGATATTTGTATATAAATGTATATAAGGGGATGTGATTTGGGGTTGATCATAAGATCACCATGGTTCACAACGAGGTGATCAGGTTGTTTGTTATTGATGTTGGCGCAACATCATACACAGAATACATTCGCAAAATTTTGAGAAATCAGTCGTGACAGCCTACAGAATGAATCCACTGTATTTGTTCACAGTGATTGCTGTAAATGGAAACTCGCCACTGTCTGTTTTTTAACGATTGCCTTTCTGCTTTCCTTTTTTGCGATAGCCCATTTCCCCCTCCCATTTTTGATTATTTTCAGCAGCAGAGAGAGTGCGTGTGCGGACGCATGTGCGAGGTACCGGCTGGCTGGTCTGGGAAATACCTGGTCACGATCAATCAGAAAGTAGTTTCCATATGGACACATCGCCCCCAAGCGTCAAGATGTTCGAACTGCGCGTATAACGTCCATTCTATTTAAGGCACAAATGTAGCAGTCAGCAGGCCTAGTCTACAAATCCGGCGTGTATTCCATGTTCGTGGTTTATTGACAAACCTGGGTAAATGAACACAGAGTAAGTGGCAAACCTCCTTATGGAAGAGGCTTACGGCTTCACTGTCCTAGCAAAACAAAGCCATAGGGCTATTTTAAGAGGTTTACCACTTCCTCTGAGTTAATATATCCAGGTTTGTCACTAAACCACGTAGCCCATCTTGGAATACCCCCCTGGTCTGAAGATGATAAACATAAGAGCAACTCATAATCTATTGTTTCTGAATTCTAAACACTCGGCTCTATCTGTAATCTACTACAGATAATTAATTCAAAGAATCCATGAGCAGGAAATGCAATCAAAGAGTTAGTGCAAATGTATCTAAGTGTATCTGTGATAGCAATCGAAAGTCTCCGAGGTCCTGTAATGATCTTTGCACCAAAAGGAAATCAACTCTGGTCAACGTTGGCCCTCTAGTGGTGTAACACTGAAACCCCATAATTGACACAATTGAAACATCTAGTTAATCTTGGGTAGGTTTCCAATGAAGTGCCTTAACGCTACTTCTTTCGTGAATTATACCTTAAGATGTACCTTAACGTTTTGAGGCGTCTCCCAGAACGCCTTTAGCTAAGTATATCTTCTGTAAGAGAAGTACTTTCGTAAGGTTTGTCTAGACCACTTTTAGCTATACCCTAACACAGTTTTTAGAAAAGACAAACAATGTATTAATTGTCTGGACGTATGCACTGACTGCGATGTAAGACTAAGATATGTGTTAAATTACATTTTGTGCTTTAAAAAACATAGGTAGATGTGGTGTGGTGATGTTTTTTCATGGTATTCTCTCTTGTACCATGTTGGCACATCATTTTCTTAAATTGTCTATGAATTTCATGAAAATGTTATGGGTGCCATCTCTCATAATGTCAGTGCACTACATCACCATCTCGGTAAGACAAAGTAGTTTTCTTTGTAGAAAAGGTGCTATTTTCCAACAGAGTCCCAGATGCCTTCACTCTGAATCTCAGACTTCATTCACAAAATAAACTGAAAACACCTCACAGGCTGTTTTTCATTACGATTCAGTGAGGTGGGATAACCTCTACACCCACAGAACATATGCATGCAACGCATATTTAGCTTTTGCTTAAACACTCTTAAACACACAACTATCATGTACATATCATGACATGAAAGCACAGGTGCATATTTTTTTGCATAGCCTACTCTCCAATTGTTCCTTGAATAATTCAACTTTGAATAATGGGAATAGAACCAGTAGAACAACCTCTTTGGGTGAGGAATATCTTAGAGGAATTCTGGTTATCCAGTAGGAGCTGTGGGGAGGAGGAAGACCGGAAGAGAGCGAGGACCAGAGTGGGTGCAAGGAATACAGGGAAATACCAACTGAGGGGTACATAGAAAGAGCATCCCAGCAAAAACCAGGGTAGCTTTGATAAACAGGCAGGCACCAGAGTAAGAAGCAAAATGTTGTATGTAGACCCCAAGCTCATGCTAAAAGTCTCTTTTTTTTTTTTTACTGCAGTACATTAAAGAGTCTAAGAGAGGCCAAAACAAAGGGGGAAGTGGGAGTAGTGGAGAAAAGGACTGGACAAACAATGATGTGGTTCTGGGAGTTGGGAGTCAATGTCATGTATTATACTAACCTGTTTAATATTTATACATAGTGAACAGTGTCCTGTTGAATAGATATATAAATATGTATATTACAGAGTATTATAGAATTAATCAGAATATATTCGGAATGTGTCTGTAGGGGGTAGGGTTGCCACCACCCATCCCCAGTATGATAAAAAAAAAACTAATAATAAAAATAAAAAAGGGAACATAATCAAAGTACATGTATGTGAACCATGAGATGGAATCTTTTCAATATTTAAGCACCATATAGGGAGGGAAAGTAAAAATGCGACTGGTGGTTGTGTTCCTATCGGTAAGCAGTTTACATGGATACTCCCAATAGACCAGATTTTCAAGAAATTAGTAGTTTTAGAAAACAAATATCTTTCAGTGTTTGTACAGTGATAACCTACTAACTTCAAGCAATAGGGGAGAGCGGGGTAATGTGGGACACCGGGTAATGTGAGACACCCCCTGTATCTAGGCAACGGAACACATTTGTGGTCATGTGACCATTATGTTTTCAAGCCCCTCCCATTATCCCCTTGCCATGAAGGAGAGGTTGGTGCTGGTGCTGTGGAAAGTATGTTTTTTCACAAAAATGTGTTTTTTGCATGTAAAAGTAAATTTTCTTGATGTGAACTTAATCAACTGTTGTGTCAAAGCAAATTGATTCAGGTAGAAAAACTTATATCATACATGTTGATGAACTTCCAACATATATAACCATGTGATTGATGCTAGTGAAGATAAGCCTGAATTGCTAAGAGATGTTGTTTTTTCTAAAAAAGTGGCTGTGGGGTAAAGTGAGACAAATGCTGTGGGGTAAAGTGAGACACTGTGGAGAGAGATCTAACCCTGGCAAAACAGTCCCCATCTACCAGATTGCAGGACTTGTGAATGAGGCCTTCTTGTCAGCTGTGACACCACGGAATATCACTTCTGGATTCAGGTCCACTGGGATTTTCCCATATAACCGAGATATTTTCCCTGAGGAAGCGTTTGCACCAAATGAACCACCTGCAGATGAACCACCTGCTGCAGATGATCCACTCGCTGATGCAGGTCCATCCACTGCGCGTGGTCCACATGGATGTGCTTGCCAGCTGACTCAGATGTGCCATGTGTTCCGAGCCGACCTGGATATGTGTCTCCTCGTGAAATCCTACCACTTCCCAAATGTCCCCCCAGAGCACAAACCAAAAGAAAGCGTGTGAAGACAGCCATCCTAACTGATACTCCTGAGAAGCAGACAATAGAAAAGGCTTATGTCTCTTAGTTTTGACGATGACCGTGCTGAGTAGTCCTTTACGGTGCCAGTGCGGTTAGTACGTTATTTCCTGTTTATTGATCTCTGGAAAATCTGTGTTTTTTTTACAAGTGTTTGTAAACCTCCCCCTTTCTTTCCTACTGTGAGGCGCATTGTCTTACCTCCTTGTATGAAATGCGCCGTACAAATAAAGTTGGATTTGATTTGATTTATGAGGAGAGACAAAAGAAACTGGCAGGAAAAAAGCAAAATAGCAAAGAAAAGGGAAAACCCAAAAAGAAAGCACCCAAAAAGAAAATCATAGATAGTGGGTCTGAGGAGAGTGTTGTCCCTGTCCCACTTGATGATGAGTTTGACAAAGAGAGCTCTGAGGATGAGAGAAGTGATCCTGGAAACACAGATCTGTCCGTAGGTGACTTTGTCCTAGTTAACTTTGCAACAAAATACAAAATGAGTATGAGGCTGATGTTCTAATCCAGGTGGGTCTAGTCCTGTGTTCTGAGTCCCAGACTGTTCTAGCTGGTTCTGATTATGGTCCCATGACTGTGTTCTAATCTAACTGGTTTTATCTGTCATTTGAATGTTAACAAAAACATTTTGAATTATATTATGTTGTATATGATTTTGTTCGGAGTTACTTTCAAGTGTTTAAAAAAATGTGCTTAATTGACCAATCCCCTTGATTCTGTTACTAGTCCGATATTAGTTTTGGAATGTGTGGTTGTCAATCGAGCTGTCAGGATTCTTACTGTTACAACATGTGTTGTTATGGTAGTTTTAAAGTGGAAAAAGTAAGTGGTTCACTTTACCCCCTTGATTTCTCTGGTCTGTCTCACTTTACCCCTATGCTGGGGTAAAGTGAGACACAAGACCACTTTTTTTTAAAACAATCATATTTTCACTGCCCTTTGTCCTGAAGATATTCTGATAATTTCAATTGCTAGGAGACATCCTGAATTAATGGAAAATGTGTAAATTTTACTGATATATCAATTTAGCTCGCCTAGAGGAGAGCAAATGTAAAAAATGTCTCACATTACCCCGCTCTCCCCTACGCTGCCTTCTCTCAATGTGTTTGAAATCGTTAATTTCGTTCATAAACAGACTACAACTCAAGTCACGTGCCCTGCTCACCGTAGCATATGCCTTCGCGGTATGCATTTTCTGTTATTATGAAAAATATTCAGCCAGCAAAGCAATACAAATCGGTATTTTGATCAGCTCGGTGAGGCGGGCAAACTGGTGACGTCATCTAAGCGACATATTCCTTGTAGCCTAGTGCTCGTTCCTCATCACCTTGGAATGGAAGCCATTCCACTAACTTTTCGATATGGATAGATATAGCCTATATTTGAGCCAAAAACGTCTCTATGGAGAAACCCATTAATTTCGCCCAGCGGTAGGACTCGATTACTTCCTCCCTATAACAGAGCAGGAACTGCTGTAATATTTGTATTTGGATACGTTTCATACAGAAAACATGTAAAATAATGAAATTAAGCCATACGAGTATTACAGTCACAGTATTCGCTTAATTTACGCATCGGATGATGCTCTTTAGATAATGTTATGCAAACACCTTCTGAAGCTCTTCCTTAGCTTAAAACAAGCTTTGGAGTCAACTATAACCTGAAGTTGGGAAAGTCTCTGTTTGCCCTTCAGAATAATTTAAAGCTGTCAGTCACATGCTCTCATATATTTGCATTCTGTATTTGATCAGCAGAAATGGAATCTTCAAAAACTATTCAATTGTGACCTTTTAACTAAGTTTGCTATAGCCTCCAATTAGGCCATGTCAGCCACCATAGGTCTTCCAAACATAATTTTTTAATCAAAATAACATAATCATGACAAATCATAGTAGCTTATTTTAGTTTAAGCTTACACCCTGCATAGGCCTACCTGATCATCTGATTTGAGACAGTTCTCTTGAGGTAGACTCCATGCACAGAGTGAGCGTTTGTAATTTAACATTTCGTTTGTCGTTTATATTTTTCTTCAGACACTTCAAAGGGTGCCTTGAGGTCCAAAAGTCACTACGAAAGACACATTTCCAAGTGTAACATACCTTATTTATATACATTTTTATATACGCATTTTGTGCTACAACAGTTATTACTTTATTACGAAACGACCAAAATGCTGTTTGTCCACAAAAAAAAACACAAATTCCTTGGGACCCTAGTGTATGTGTGTACACGGAAGAGGAAAAATGCTTTGCAAGTCCAGGGGTGACAGTGTTTTGAACTCACACTTTTCAAGTGTTTGGGGATTAATAGGGCCACAGAAATGCTAATTTACTACTAGGTCGTGATGAGTATGTTATGCGAGAAATATGACTTCAAGTTAGTTAGAAAAGTGCTGGGAACATAGCTGGGACTTAATTTTGTATTTTGTGACTTCTCAATAAAATATAAAATTAGATATTCATGCAGTATGGATTTATTAGTTTTATAGAGTGAGTTGGGGTGATCTGCCGCTATTGGGTGGGGAGGACGCGTTCATTACAATTAAAAACTCGACAACATCTTTACAAAAACGCCACCATAATTTCGAGCACAATATCCATGAGAGAGATGGGTGGATTCCCACAGACAATTAAGCGGAATTCATCCATGATTATCCCAAACTGACCAAAACTGCCAGACCAGGAAAGGAAGAGGAAAATGTAAACAAAAGCAAGTAAGGCCGGAAACAGATAGATAATATGTATAGACTGGACAGGAACATTGGGTTAAAAACTGTGTTTTCCACCTTCAGATGTACCTGGTTGTCTAGTAAAGCACAAAAAAAACATTTGTTTAGTTTAGCTAGAATTTGAAATTACAACGGTGTTATTTGAAATATGAGACTCCCTCCTACTGTATTCCTTAATTAACGTAGAACCTAGATGAACACTACCTCCAAGTCCAGATATTAGGACATGTTACAAATCTAATTAAGGACAGCAACATCTGACTTCAAAGACAAGTTTATGATAAAAATTCAGATGAAAAACATTATCAGGATTTTACAAACTTGCAACAGGTTTCTCTACATCAAACATGAATCTCTACAAAAAATTAAAAGGTTAAATAAAAAAGGTACAATGTAAGTCATCATTTTGTAAAACAATCATTTTTTTCTCCATCAAACACAAAATATTAAAGTACAAGTTGGCAGTCCTTGTTCCACAAAAAAGGTCAGGCAAAGAAGGAAAAAAAAAACCTACAACAAAATATGATGCGGATCATTCTCTGGAAGGGACCAAAAATTCTCTCGGAAAGAACAAAAATAGGACTTAAAATCGCGCTGTTGACTACACAATGGCACTGAGGTGATAAACAAGCTCAGTGCACCAACGGTCTTCTTATGCCTCAGTTCGTGTGTATGTGTCCGTGTGGTAACAGACAGTCCTTCACCGCTCAGTAGATCCTGCCTCGGCTCCGGTTGCCCCTGCCACCAAAGCCTCGGCCCCTACCTCCTCGGAAACCTCCGCGCTGTTCTGTTAACAAACAAACCAAGAAACACTTTAGAATCGGCCATGCCATTGTCTGGGGTCAAGGGTGAGAACAAGGCACGTCTCATTGAAGCATTTGTGTTCGTCATAACACTTTCACACTGAAACGGGAAAACCTGCAAACCAGTCCTCACCGTTTGGGAAGTTGCCGATGGTACCACTGTATTTGTCCCTAGGGGGATTGTAGATCTGCCGGGCGTCTCTCCTAGGAAGCGTTGACGGGAGCTTCTTCATGGCGGCGCCAGGGCCATCATCCTCCCCAGACGGCCGTTTCTGACTACAGAACAGAGGGTCGTCTCAAAATCCCAAACATCTCATGGGTTCAAATGAGTTTTAACCAATCAAAACACCTCTCGGGTAGAACAGGTTGTATGGTTACAGGCTCTTTCCCAATGACCGTTCATACGGTTTCCCCCACTTCTTTGACGGTCAATTCACAGTTTATAGAGCAATATTTACTTTTTAGGTATGTTTCTAACATTCTACTCTACAGCTTGATGCTTCAAAATGGCACTTAAGCATCTTTGAGAACTTTGAAAAGCACTATATAAATGTAATGTATTATTATTATTACTTGTTGCTTCCACTTGCCTTATGTTGCCCTAACAAGCGGTGCTCTCCGCAAAGAGGACCCAACAGCTTGGTCTTGGTAACCCAGAGTAGGCCCTAAAGTTTTGCTATGGAACTACTCTCAAGGAACTCAAGGAGTGCCCACAGTGGGAAAGGGCCTCATGTTGACTTATGTGAAGTACAATCAGCAAGATGAACTCAACAAGCAAAACATACCCGACTACTGCAGCCTCCTTCTGCACAGGCTTCCAGGACAGGCTCACAGTGCTCTTGTAGGAGGGAGGATTGTGGAAGAGATCCTACAGATAATACAAGTTGAATGCCATGAGTTTATTATTTTTATTTTTTTGGCATTATGAATGTTGTCAACGGTAAAATGGCTTGATTTTGTGAAATACCTTGATAAGGACGTTGATGTTGTTAGTAATTTTCAAAGCCACCACTTTGATTTTGTTCTGTAGGAGAGAAAAGGCCGTAAAACATCAGTCCTGAGACCAAAGACTTCTAAAACTATCTGTGAGATTAAGTTTAACAAAAAAAATAAAAAATGATTTCACAAATTGGAGTTTTTACTATACCCACACAACTGATTTCAAACATTTTCTTTGTATTTGTAACTTACGGCTGTACTAATTGCCAAAATCACCTAGATAAGAAACTGCAAACATGATATTACCTCATCCGTTTTAAGCGCCTCTCCCGTCTTGCCCTGCAGTGCAACTCTGAGCTGACGAATGTACACCTGCAGTCCTCTTGCAAAGTACTGCAACCTACACAACATCATGAAATGAATAACCAAGTACAGACTTTACACTCAAGTTGACATGTTTCCTGTTACAGCAGCCAATAACCTTTACCTCAAACTAATGAAGATATACGCTCTTAAGATAAGGAACATCAACTTGCCTGATTTTGAAATCTTTCAACTTGTCTGCATCGATTTTGTCAATGAGGAAGTCTGGCATCTTCTTGCCAAGCTGGTGGAAGCTGAACAGGAGGCACTCCACATAGCTGAACTGCAGCTTGGGTTCCTCGTTGGCGGCATTCTCTCCATTCTCCCCCTCCTCTGGGGGCAGAGGCATATATTCCTGCAGGAAGAGAGGAGCCCCTCATCAATGCCATTGCATTTACTTAAACCCAAACATGATTGAAGACAGGCACTGAAAACAATAATGATTGACTGGGTGCTGCAGTCTGTGACTAGCTAATGTCTATTGAGCTCTTTTTCCACTGCTGAACGTGTCAGTTTAAGCACTTTGAAGGTGCTATACAAATAAAGGTGCTATACAAATAAAGTTTATCATCATCATCATCATCTACTTTGAAATACTGAAGGCTGGAAATATTACCAGGAGTTTCTCGAACAACATCTTGAGGTTGCTTTCCAGCTTCTCCATATCTCCACAAAACGGACTCATCTCTGCCAACAACTTCAAAACCTGAACCGAAAGAGAGTACAGAGATTGAGACATTTAAATCTGCCCTTCAGTCATACCAACTGGACCACTACAAATTATCAATAATGTTTTAATTATTTTTATTTAAATCAATAATGACCAATGTTTCTTTATTTGTGCTTAATAAAAAAAGGTGCGACAAGCCTGTACCCCCTTATATATTCTGCCTATGCAAAGGCTTTGGTCAATTACATACCGCCCCTTATGTAGATAGGGACAGAACAGGTCAGAACTCATCCATCTATCAATAGATATTCCAAAACATGGAAAAGCAATTCCACAAATTTGTGTTTTGCAACAACTGGTTGAGCATTGTTCTGCATACAACATTTTGTTAGCTCTTAACACAATTACACTGTGCTTTTCAAAGCAATACATTACTTATCTGGATTCCCCTAGAGTCATGCATCACCACACACTGGATGGAAGTTAGGCAACACCTTTCAATTAACAGTGAATAAGCTGCTCCACACTGGGCTGCTTGATAAGCTATTTCCAGAGCAGGGACACCTCTGTTCATAGACTTACAAAGGGTCAGTAAAACAGGTTGCTCAATGGAACTCTTAGTAGAAGAAGTGAAGACTAGATCAATACACCAGAGACTATGCTGTGCTTAGAAACTTCTTGCAACACTTACGTGTCCATCAACATTATTTGTTAACAACACTTTGATGTTAGTTAAGGAACTTACTGAACTAACTGAATCTGGGATGAAACAAAGCAAAAGGATGATTGATGGGCATCTTCCTGTCGTGCGTCAACATTACTGACCAAAATTTTAAAAAGCCAAAAGCCTGATAAGTGTCTACAGGTAAAACTGATTCAATGGGTGCTTTCGCAGTGTTCAGATCATTTATGGGACTTATACTCCCCATGCATCAATCTTGGCAAACCTTCCCCATCTTGATGTTGAGCTGACCAAAGTTACTTTGAACTACATCATTCGTTTTTTAGTCCATCTTTACCAGTTCACAGCCAGTCACAACCCGTCCCTCCTCTTACACATATTAAATGATCACACACACACACACACACACACACACACACACACACACACACACACACACACACACACACACACACACACACAAGCCTATCAATTTGCTGTGTGGCAGGCCCACAGCCACACCTGTAGGAATGATGCAAACACAGATAGCAACACTTTTGGAAAGGCGAACAGGTACCTCCAGGACATTTCTCCAAGGTTTTTCCAATGTAGGAAAATGTGATGTTCACTATTCTGTGAAGTGACTGTCAGCACAAAATAACCCTACGCACATTCCATGTAAAAATGACCCATATGACAAAAGCACCGACCTCAAGTTGGATATCCTGTTCCGGCACCGGGCTAGTCAACGTGCTGAGATTTGGCAGGACGTGGTCACAAAAATAAGTCACAAATCGCGTGGAATGGACATTTTTCTAAAGGCAAGAATAAACAAAAGAACAAATACAATTATGTAACAATGTTCAGCTGTACATACCTAACATATTTCATCATATGCATTTGTTTACTTTGAAATTAGGTCAACAGATAGTCATTACACACTGTTACAATAGCAAAATTTCTACAGCATATAACTGCTAACTTTTTTGTTCATTTCGAACCTTATGTTGTAATTGGTAGTACCCTGGTAATTGTGCAAATCGAAATAACTGCTTTTATGCCACTGTATGTTCGACATTAAAAATTCATGATCAAGAAAAAGAAAACATTAACAGGAGGTTATTCACAACATGGCCTGGACAGCAGTGACTTGCATTAGCAAACATACAATGGTTCCTTGTCATAAATAGCATTAATTATCATCCAATCTGAATTTGATGGTAATTAAACATCCACACAAAATGTGTTAATTTGAGCAGGCAGTGTTTTGTATTGAAATATATTGAGATTTGATCCAACAGTGCTGTAGATCATGACATGTACTTCCATTACCAAGACCAAGAGGTAGAAATGACTTCGACTGAGTGACGTGATTCAGAGCCTGAGAAGCTAACCTGTAGTCAGACCAGTGTTAGAAATAGGGGAATTTAGCACCCCAAAACTGAGAGGAACTCACAGAGAACAGGGGCAGGGCCTGGCGCGTGCACTGCAGCAGGCGGTCTACGGCGTCGTTGTCGGCTGGGTTAAGCGCCTGCTCTAGGAACGCCTGCTCCACCACCAGCTCGACCAGCTGCTGTCGCCCGCTGACCGTCTGCAGATTCTTCAGCCCAGACAGAATGCGCATCAGCAGCACAAACTCCTCTCCAGTCACGTCCTCCAGCACCTGAGCCACAGCAATGATGAGGTCAAAGTTCAGTGACGAAAGGCAAGGCAGCAGCACAGGCTGTGGCAGTCAGTTTCTCTTCACTGCAAATACATCTCTTATTCCTTCATTTCAAATGCCCATCAACAACCACAACAATGAAACCCCCTTCATCAACAACAATGATTTGTTGACAAACTCACTTTCTTGGTTTCAGCATACACGTGGTCTTCAACCTCTTTTGTCATAACATCTTCAGGCATTGTCTTGAGTTTGCCAGCAATAAACTTAATAGCCCGCTCCCGCACAATGTCCTCTCCATGCAGTATTTGGCTGAACAAACCTCCCAGAGTACCTTAAGCCACAGAAAATAGCATTAGGATGGATGGATACATATTATTTTCACCTTAAACACCAGACAGTTCATCATGTAACTGTTACTTCTAAGTCCTAAATGCAGCATCTGGTCAAAACCAGCTTTAGGTTAACACAACACTGACGCATTGGCATTGGTAAAACACAAAGAAGAATACCTTTGGCATCAATCTTAAATATGGAGATCAACGCTGTATTGACTTGGTTAAACTCAGCTGAATCGTCTAGGGGGAAAAAAGGCATAAAATGAAAAATTCAGTTAGTAACAAATCACCCAATACTAGTTTCGATAACAGCTACAGAAATCACACAGTGCAAACCTAGCCTGTCTTGTATACACATCACCGTGTCAGCTGATGAATCCCATACCTGTTTGCAGAAGCTGTGTCAGGATATCTGCCACTCTAGGAAGGTTCTCTCCTGCAGCAAATCTAGGGAGTTCCTTTATTGCCTGCCTCCGGATCTACAAAGAGGAGGACAGTATATGAACAACAAGCAAGCTTTAGGGCATTGCAACCCCAAATCCCAGAAAACCATCCGACACTACTAGTTTCACATTTATGTTGAAATTCTTACTGAGACATCTTCATCTTCACATAAGTCAAGCTGTGCGTTGATGGCAGCATCAGCCAGCTCAGGGAAACTGCTGAAGAATTTCGGGATGAACTGGGCAGCCAGGCGTTTCTCTTTTGGGCCCCCCTTCACCCCATCCAGGATCACTTGGTATGCATCTTTGTGCTATGTGGAAAAGAGCATAGCTACACACACTTAACATTTGAAATTTAACATGAAAAGTAATCTTAAGAGCAGCAGTTTGGAACACCAAAGCAGCATTTCACTAAAAAAAAGCGGGTCACTCCACAAGTTCACAATCACTTCCAAGTGTGCAGTTGCAAAAGGATAAAATATCACCTAGGTACTCTCCAAAAAAGGAAGCCAAAATAGATGACAAAAACTAAGCGTATGAGGTTTACTTCAACGGATTGGCTAGTTGCCTGGCTAGCTTATGATAATACATGCTACTACCTAAATAACAGTGTAGCAATTAGCTGTTGACCAATTCGGTTTAAAATACAAATTGTTCATCAGTTCATGCTAAATGTTGTCTGGTTGAGTTAGTTCAAATGTGAGATAACCCAATAACGTAGGAAAGTGTGTAATCCCCTAGGATTAGCCTAACAGCTATAGTATGCGCTGGCTAGTTAGGAACTGACATAGCTAACACAACCCATTTTAGGCTAATTTAACGTTTGCTAGTGCTAGCGGCGGCTTTTCTGCCATGCTGTAACGTTATCATTGGTATCCTAGCTAGGATAGCTTACTTACCAATGTTAGATTGTTTACAATATTAGCTGTCTATGTTTGTTTCCCACCTTATTGCAAACGTACCTCTTACAAATAAATACAATTCTCTGACCAAACTTACCGGACTCAAGTTATCCTTGGCGTCTGCAAGGATCCCATAGTTTCGATACAGCTCCTCTACCGTGACCGCCATCAGCGTGTGACCGCGTTTGTATAACGTTAAGCTTAGCTGGCGTTTGCAAAATAGTGAGATTTATACGTTTTCAGAGTTTCCTTTGAAGCTTAATATAGCAAATCCAGTCAAATGATCTCCTGTCTGAAATACAAACCGGGAAGGGGGGAGGGAATGGAAAATGCTAGAAACCTGCGAGATGATATCCCACTGCTTCGACGCTGTTTATGCTACTAGCTACAAGCCCTCGACGACGTTTAATGTGGACAGAGCATGCGCAAACAATTCATCATGTACGCAGGCGTCACATCTGGGATTCTAGGGCATAGACATATGTATATATGTCTATGTTCTAGGGAACATCTTTGATACTACCCCAGTCCACTTTGTACTAGCCCACATGTAGACTGCGTCATTTATTGTTGTCGGTCAAATTAACTAATGTTGGCTATCCTACAAGAACGGCATGTGGTTGACACCTGAGTGTGCTTTTTACTAAATAGTGTTGTGTATTTTTCTTCGTTGCTAGCGTGAAAATGTAGGTATTGTCTAGGCCTACTCACTGGATGCTGATCTGGCAGCAAAGCGTACAGTTTTTTTTTAAAAACAGAAATGGGAAGTTAGGCTACAGCTTACCATTGTTCTGTAGATCATGTTGAACATTTATACATGTTGAGGAAGTATAAAATGTAGTTTGAGAAAATTGTGTTCGCAAGAATAGCTGCCTGAAGTAAGTCTATTACATTTTGGGTAAAATCAGATTGGCTGTAAAAAAAAATATATAAATTTGTTGTTATAAATGTAGTAGGCTGAAGATTTCATTATCTAGCCACTTACGCTACTTTCAATTAAGATCAAATATTTCAGGCTGTATTCCTATTAATCACATCGACCAATAGCCTATTTAGCTATACATCTAGCATCAGTAGGGTGTTTAGGCTAACGTTACCCCAGTTTCAAAATGATTTTGATAAACTTCTACTTTATAGCCTAATTGTTATGGGTAGGCATACTGTTTTAGAACTGGGCTAACTCTATGATTCATTTTTCAGTCATAAAAAACGATGGGCGAGCAGTGTTGTAATATAAAAGACTAGGGAGAAGATACGGGGTTTGAACTACCTGCTCCTGGCACAGATAAAAATCCCAGGTCAGGTGTACTACAGACACTTTGTTGAATTAAGGATTAATTCGCAGGGTTCTTAAAAGAAAAGTGTGTTCCTGTCTCGTACTCTTAACAGATAAGCTGTTGCAGTAAAATTAAGCCAAAGGTCCAGTTGACAATGAGGTATTGACACCGGACCAACTCTTCAGAAATAACTTCGCCAATCGTGAGATCCTGCCACTTACTGCGGCCTGCAGCAATACCGGTTGTCACCAGAAGATGGAGCTCCGATATTTAGATGTGCGTTGTGTCAAAGAAATACATTTACTTTAAAGTGAGGTCATACTTTTTTAGAGTTCCCATTGTTTTTGAAAAGTTTTAAAACGTACCACATAATCAGTCAGAGAAAAAGTCAGATGGCCAGAGAAAAGAGGTTTTTCACAAACTGAAGAATTCTTCTTCCCAACCGCTCATTTGGCACAATTCCAGTTCTCTACAGAACAGTGCCGCTGTGCCAGGCTGCATTGCAAAAGAGCCAGCTGGAGGAGCACACAGGCCAACATTGCCCACGCCGCTTAGTCTCCTGCCCTGCCTGTATGGAGATGTACATCTGTGAGGAGAAACAGGTGTGTCACAACCAACAGTAATGCGGTACAGTGTACAGTCATTTGAGGTCAGCCTGGAATATATCTGTTCTTGTAGCTGAGTGTCATTAAATTCCATCAGATTAATTGGCCACAAACTTTCAAAAGAGGAATTGACACTAGGGCATCCTCAATTTGAGTCATGTACATGAAGTTAAAACTTCCTTTTATAACAACATCCTGTGTTGCTTTCTAGTTTCATGATGAGCTGTGCCCTTCCGCTAGTGTGGTGTGTGGGTTCTGTAGTGCAGAGCTCATTCGTGACCATGTGAGTCTACTAATTCAACTAAACAGTAATTCAAATCATGGGACACTGATATAGTACCACACACAAGTTAACTCTTGAAAACTATTCTATATATAGCTAGTATGTTTCCAGGTTGCTCTTCTAGTTTGCATTCCAGTAGTGTTTACCATGCAAGTTTGTATTGGCATCAGCCAGGGAGTTATGATTACTCTCTAATGTAACCTACCTATGTTCTATGTTTAGTTGAATTAATGTATTTGTGTGACATGGGATCATAGACACCTACATAATATGGACATAGTGTATTCAACCTGTCAGCATAGATCAATTAAGTAATCAATATTTATATTATTTCAGGATGGACCACTATATTGACTATTGCATTAGCCAAATCAGTATCATTCTGTTATACAAGACAAAAACACATGTTACTGCTGTATGTAGGATGCAAGATTAAATTATACACATTTATCATTTTAAGACACAGAGATTGTGACGTAATTGAAAGGTTACATATCATGACAAACTTTCATTTCAGTTGGCTTCTCACTGTGACACAGACTGTCCTGAAGTTCTTGTCACCTGCCCTTTCAGTTCCTTTGGATGTGAGGAGGAAAAGGTCTGTTCACTTTCACCCTGCTGTTGAGCAACATGAGAAGCACTTCTCATTGGTTGTCACTTAAAAAAAAAAAAAACTGTTAATTAGGGTGGCCCATAAGTTTGACAACCTGAAGAAATTGCAAGCCAAAATGTTTATGGTTTAAATGGTTTAAAAGACCGTTATCTAGGAAACTGTACGAGGTCATCTATCCCATGAACATATTTTCAGTTGCTTTGTCTACAGATGTCACACAGCTCCCTTGCCCAACACATGCAAGAATTCACCCACTATCACTTGAATTCCATGGCTGCCTTTCTCAGGCACCAGAGCCTGTATGGAGATCCATCCATAGTTGACTCCAAGGATGTGGCCGCAAGGAGTTCTGCTGCCACGTCTGAAATGGATACTAGCTCGAGAGGCACGATGAACCTCTTGGAGCTGCGACACATGCGTGAGACTGTGCAACAGCTGGAGGGTCGCCTGGTGAGGCAGGACCACCGGCTCCGTAAGCTGAGCATCCAGTCGCACGGCCAGGCAGTGCAGCTACCGGACTTGCACAGACAGACAGCTGCTCTGGAGGATGCTGTGCAGGAGCTGAAGGCCCAGCAGTGCGACGGTGTCTTCACGTGGCACGTGGAAGGCTTTCCAGAGCACCTGAAGAGCCACAGAGCCAGTCAGCCTGTGGTCCTGTACAGTCCAGGTTTCTACACAGGCCGGCCCGGCTACAAGCTCTGCCTGAGGCTGCAGCTGCAGCCGCCCACTGCCACGCGCAGCCCCGACTTCCTCTCCTTGTTTGTGCACGCCATGCATGGGGCTTTTGACAATCAGATGGCCTGGCCCCTCCAAGGCACCTTCAAGCTGACCATACTGAATCCAAATGAGGGTCAGCATATTATGGAAGTAATGGAGACCAACCCAGGCCTGCTTGCATTTCAGTGCCCTACTAGTGATCGCAGCCTGAAGGGCTTTGGTTACGTCGCTTTTGTGCACCTGAGCAAGCTGTGCAAGAGGTATATGGCAGACAATGTCCTGCGAGTGTGTTGTTAGGTCTCACTAAAACCTTGAACTTTAGGGGAAACTAAATCATTGTGGTTCAACTCTGGCCAAACTTGAAGTTCTTGTGTGAAACTCAATACTATGACTACAACACCTAAATACACAGACAACACCAGAAAGTAGTCTCTGTAAATGGATATGCAGTGTGCTGCTCATGAGGCAGTACAACTACTCTACACTTCTTCTGAAAAAGAATGACTTTCATTCACCATCTGAAAAAGAATGACTTTTTGACCTGGGCCCAGTGTTATAGTCTATCTGAAAATAGTGGAATAGGCTTTTTAAAATTGTGAGTTATTATTCCTCACATTTGGATTTCAAAACTAGCCATTTTTTACTACCTGTAACTTCTGAAAAAAATCACACATAATAGGTATGCCAATGTTTGAAACCAAAAAGGCTCCAGTCATATTTTGTCATACTCAGTCATGATTTTTCTCTATCATAAATATTAATTAAAATGTATAATTGTATGTTTTTTTCTTTTCAAAGATGTGACTAATTATTGTAGAATGTATTACAATCTGGTTGTAATTTGGCAAATACATATATATATATATTCTCTGTGAAAACACATAGAATCATGCAGATAGTAGAAAGCCAATGGGATGCAGACATCCAGTTCACTTTTGAGGAAATTGGAAATAAAATGAGAAACTGTTAGAAGCTCTGCACCTCTTTTATTTTAATTATTTAAATCTCATTTCAATATAATAGGTTGTCTTTTTGCTACAGGGTAATAGTCAAATCATTTTTAGCTTATACATTCCTGCATGTAGAGCTGTAGTGTGTCTTTCCTAATAAAAGAGATGAGTTAAACTGTTCTGTGGTACATACAGACGTGGACAAAATTGTTGGTATCCTTCCGTTAAAGGAAGAAGAAGCCACACTGAAATAACTTGAAACTGACAAAAGTAATAATAAATACAAATTTACTGAAAATGAACTAATGAAAATCAGACATTACTTTTGAATTGTGGTTCAACAGAATAATTAAAAAAAACAAACAAATTAAACTGGCCGGGACAAAAATGATGGTACCCCTAGAAAAGATTGGAAATAATTTGACCATAGGGACAGGTTGTGTGTGTGGTGTGTCCTCTAACTAGCATTACAGGTGTCTTCAAACTTGTAATCAGTCAGTCTGCCTATTTAAAGGGTGAAAAGTAGTCACTGTGGTGTTTGGTATCATGGTGTGTACCACACTGAACATGGACCACAGAAAGCTAAGGACAGAGTTGTCTCAGGAGATTAGAAAGAAAATTATAGACAAGCATATTAAAGGTAAAGCCTATAAGACCATCTCCAAGCAGCTTGATATTCCTGTGACTACAGTTGCACATATTATTCAGAAGTTTAAGGTCCAGGGGACTAGCCAACCTCCCTGGACGTGGCCGCAAGAGGAAAATTGATGACAAATTGAAGAAACGGATAATACGAATGGTAACCAAAGAGCCTAGAACAACTTCCAACGAGATTAGAGGTGAACTCCAAGGTCAAGGTATATCAGTGTCAGATCGCACCATCAGTCGCTGTTTGAGCCAAAGTCGACCGAGGAGGACACCACTGTTAAAAGCAAATCATATAAAAGTGAAACTGGAATTTGCCAAAATGCATATTGACAAGCCACAGGGCTTCTGGGAGAATGTCTTTTGGACAGATGAGACAAAACTGGAGCTTGTCAGTTTCAAGTTATTTCAGTGACAATTGTGGGTTTTTCTTTCTTTAAATGAAGGGTACCAACAATTTTGTCCACGTCTGTATATGACTTTTGTATGTGATAAGACAGACTACATCATAACAATGAATATTTAGGAATCTTGAGCTAATTGAATCATGACACCAAAATTGTAATTAAATGGTGAAATCATACAATTCCTGTTTTTTTTTCACTCCCAACACAACGTCTAAATGAAAAATGTAGGACTTCCGGCTTACATTAACGAATGCGTAACACTTTATTTGGATAGTCCACCTACAGACTTGTTGAAATTCAAGTTCAGTCTTTGTAATTGTTCACTGAACATCACCATAACCAAACCAAATCCATAACCCTAATCTTAACCATAAATTGTAGTTAACAGAGTTTCAACAGATAATTTGTTTGGAATCTGAGCATCTGTAGATAGTCTATAGGGGACAGTCCAAATAAAGTGTGACCAACAAATGCACCTGACCATGATCATGGTCAGTTTCACCTTCAGAGGTCAATTTTCACAGTGAGATTTAAAGGCAAGAAAGGCTTACACCGCTGCTAGACAAAAGTATATTACAGGCAAAGGGTGGCGGGGTACTGCGTGGCTCTAAAGGGTTTCCCAGGAGAGGATCAGCATTGGGATAAGGCCACCAAAGCTCCTTATCTACTCCAGGACCCGTGAATAGATCACAGATTGGGCATATTCCAAGAGAGGAGATCCAAGAGAGGAGAGGAGAGGGGGGGGGGGGGGTCCATGAGGAGCACTATACTCTAGGATATATATATATATATACTGTATATACACAGTATAATTCCTTAATAGTATTCCTCCAGAGGCACTTCAAGAGAATATTAATGATTCACTTCCTTACACATCATGAAACATTTTATTCATAAATTTAATTGAAAAAAAAAACATGGAAAACAAATAAATGTCAAAAATCTACAGTACAAAATCTCACATGTATATTTTGTACCAGAGCCTCCCTTCACCAAAAAAGAACTGCTCCATAACTAACCATGTGCAGTTCATCCAACTCTTCAGGCAATATTTTGTTTATCAATGTGCATGATAAGGACATTCTGTAGAGGCTCAAGCAACTGGAAGTGATAAAGGACAAGCTCCCCGAAGGGCTACACTATGTAAACCCGTCTCTGGCACCTTTTGTGTTAATACTACCTGAAGTCTTTGTAAATTAAGTGGTGAGACTCAGCAGGACTGGAATTCCACACCCCAGTGGCACTTCCATAGTGGATGGGGCCCAGAGGAGCCTGTCCTCCCTGGGCTTACAGAGACCTCTGTTCCTGTCTCGGCCCAGGGTCTCAGCTTCCTGTACCTCCACTACTATAAGGTATCTGGCCGCATGCTAGAACACAGCAGCATAAAAATCCAACGATTACAGCTGGACAGCATTTGTTCCACTGTCACGTGAACTTTTCATTCAGTGAAAGGCAGTCATCTACCGATAGGGCTCCATCAGTGAACATCTTCCTTTACACAAATTCTTCTTCAGGGAGGTTGCTTTAGACCTCCCAGAATGGGTTTGTATTTAGAAGGCTGTCTCCAGTGACCGTGCTAGCTGGGTGGTGCACACATGAGGTCCGCCGAACTCTGCCGTCTGGACAGCCCAACCACCCTGACTGGGGACTCTAGGATGTCAGGTTCACTGGAGAATGTGTTACTCGCCATACTGCCCCCCCCGGCCTCTTTCCCAGAAAGCATTCTGCCGGCTGTGGTGAGGAGTTTAATGTCTGAGTGGGCATTGGCAACCGTGTGTCGTCGTATGCCACCCGCTTTCTCCAGGTAGGCCTCACCCTCTTGTTCCACCAGGGGTCCGAGTTGGTCGGTCACAAACTGTGTGATCATGATCTCTGGCTGGCTATACTGCGATCTGGAGAGGCCCAGTCTGCATTCTATGAAAGAATATCACATACGTTTTTTTGAGTACACCCACAAGAGATTACTTTTTGGTGTTTAACACAATTGCAGTTACTTCAGATGAGCACCTTCCTGGATGACTATTGTATTGTGTTGTAATGTATATTTTGTGTAAGCACACTGAGAGCCACTTTACCAAGTCAAATTCCTTGTTTGTGCAAACTTACTTGGCCAATAAAACCTGATTCTGATTCTGATGACTTACTCACAGAAAATATGTAAGGATTGATGGTGACTTGAGACATAAAACAGTGATTCTATGATCATTCTCTAAGAGTTGATAGGCCTGCACTCTGCAGAATTTTTTAAGTATAATATAAGATTGACTATTTTTGTCCAAGAGAGGAGATCGGGGGGGGGGTCAGTATTAAGATCAATACTGCAATAATTACCCCCCCCCCCCCCCCCCCAGTATAAGTTCCATATAAACATTGTTGAAGTTAATTTTTTAAATCAATATACAATATACATGTCTAGGTGACAACTCTTCTCAATCTTTTAAACTGTGACTAGCTGTGACACAATAAACAGAAGACCATTGTAGACAACATCCTGAAGAGGCCAATTCATTACAAAAGGCCTTCTCTCAGACTCATTTATCTAGGTAAGCCTCTGGTTCTGTCTCAGCATTCTTTCACTCTGCACTCTGAATACACCACACTTCTGTGTGAATGTTTATTTTCTGCCTTTCACATGGCTGCTAACCTGGAAGATGTTCCCTGTTGCTCCAACTGAGGTAGTTTCCCAGATATGGCGAGATGACCATACCCACCAGTCTCTCAAGAAGGCAGTACTCCTCAGTAGGCCCATTGGGTTCATGGATGCCCTGGACCAGAAACAAACACACACACACACACACACACACACACACACAGACAATGTAATGTGTATTAATCAATGAAATCATCATAAAATAAATCATCATAAAATATAAATGACACTGAGCAAAGGGGTTTTACAAAAAGTATTAGGTTATAGAACAAAGCAGACCTCTTCAGATTAAATTAAAATGTATTAGAAATGCAATGATGTAAGCCATACATTGTGGAAAATAAGTCGTATTATAACTTATAGTAACTTATGAGTAGGCTTATGTAGGTATACAATATGGAGGGAAATGTAACACTATGAACCAGCACAGAAATAGGTGTACAAACATTTACCTGCAGGATGAGCAGCATTTGTGTGATAGGAGGAGGGTGAGGAAGAGGGGCATTAGGCAGCAGAGTCTCAAGGGAAAGCTTTAGAAGCACAAGGTCTCTGAAGCCCAGTAATGCCATCTGTCTGACTGTGAGCTCCTGACCCTGAACACACACACACACACACACACACACACACATTACAGTTCAAAACAACAACTGAAACATTCAATATCCAAGGATTCATTTTTATAATCCACAATGGACGTCTTCTCTGTTATACTACGCATTATGAAGTCAGACTTAATCACGTTTCCCTCTGAATTACTCAAGTCCATTTCCAGCTCTGCCACATAAAAAAAAAGATGGCCTAGCGCATACCTGAATTAGCCTAAACCAAGTCTTTTTATGGGCAGATCACAGTTCCTGGGCATACACCCATGTTTTCCAGAGAACATTACACCTCATTTAACAAAGCCAGAAAAACACAGATAATGGGGTGTGATACATAACCTGCTGGTGTCACACATAACCTCACCTGCACTGGGTAAAAAATAGCCTGGAGGGTCGGTAGGGTTTCTGTGAAGAATCTGCCCCACATCTCAGACAGGATGAGGAGCTGATCATCACCTGAAGGGGGTCAGCAGGGTTAGATATCTGTGCCTCTCTTCTTTCTAGGCTTCTCAATTCTATATTTCTCCATACATACGAGGACTGAATTATTTTTTAAATCTCATATTACTGATGAGCGTCAATGTTGCATGATTCTTGTGCTTTTAATGGAGTTACAGTGTAATCTGCTGGGCAAGCAACTCCTAATGATCTGCCCTTGGTAAATAAGCAGATAAAGTAATCAATAAAGTAATCAATACTTAAGCAAGAGGTGAAAGCAAATTATCTCATATAGACAAGCATAACACAACATTACCATCCTGCTTACCATCATATAGCTGAATCCTTTCGAGTATATATGCAAGGCCTTTGTTTAGAAGTTGATTCTGTGTACAAAGTTTCAGTTAGTAAAATGACTTCATTGCCAAGATATTGACTTTTTCCTTGGCTTGTCTACTGTCTACTATGCCAAGCATTTACAATATGGTGCTTCAAGGTGACAATGAACTTTAATACATAAGGGACATCTGTAATGAAATTTCTAAATGTTGATACTAGATGGAAAGATCTATGTGCGTCATATTTATTTTTGATTTAGAGGACATGTCCTTTCAAACAGACTACTTTTTTTCAGGTTTCTACTCTATATGAATCAATATTTTGTCTCAAGTGGATCAGTAGTCTTTGCCCCAGTTCAAGTCTTACACTACACCTTGCTAAGCCAAATACACTTGACTTCTCACCCCTTAAATTAAGCAAGGTAGCAAAATTTGGCAAGGGCGCAACTGATTAAGATGCCTAAGCATGCAAGCTATTTTAAGTCCCTTTGTGTAACACTTAAACATTTAAATCTACTCCCCGGTCTCCCAACTATAAAAGGCCCCATGCACCCAAAGTGAGTTCATTCCTAGTGCTTTTTCCATTGACAAACCAGTATCTACCCACGGTTGATAACAATAAAACACTTAATGTTTAACAACTCATTGATTTCACCTGAAAGTACTCAGTGATGAAAGAGCCAAGTTCTGTTTTCAGAAGCCACCTGCAGGAGTAAAGCAAGAGAAAGTCAGACCACAGAGCTAAGAAAATGACTGTATAAGAAAGAATTGGATAGAGAAACATAATCGGCTGTCTTGAAATTGAAAACATCTTGAAACAAGACCAACAGGTTTCCTTATAAACAAATATTGTTTACTGAGGTTCATTCTGTCTGCTCAGTCACTTGTACCTTATGCTTTCATTGAGGGTGAAGAGCTCATTGGTCTGCAAGCTTCCTCCTTGGAACACTTTGACGACAGCAGACTGGACACTGAAGAACAAAGACATGAAGAGATCCCAAACGCCCATTCCCATCTTTCAGATTTCTCCTTGACAATTATTTTTAGATAAGGAGTTAAATCCTCTCTTGATAGTATGTAACCCTAGCAAGTCTATGCAGTAAAAAAAAAAAAACAAGTCGCTTCATCTTTTTGCCAACATTACTATATGATCTTATACTTTATATGCTGATGATTCACCCTAATGAGAAAAAGAAAAAATGCCACAGCTAACTATGCCACTGGCCAGACTGTTACTTCTCTATTAATTGTTTCATCTGTTTGGACTTTCCAGCTTTTACTTTCAGAACAATACATTATGCAACAGGAACTCTGCGTGCTGCATTTGATGGCCCCAGATATACAATGCAACTTTACAATTGGTTGATTCAAATGCCAATGTGCAGCAGATGTCATGGAGATAGGATCTATTTACATATGGAGGCGAAGCACTTTCAACTTATATAAGGGTTTATAAGGGTTGAGAACACAAACATGGCCCAGTATCATTCAGTTGATGCCTTTAGCAAAAGCCATATATCAAGTGAGCATATAACAATCCTCATCTTAGAAAAACTATTTTCAAACCATAAAAGGAGAGTTATCCATGCACTTGAGTTCATCAAGCAGGCCACCACCTAATAGAGGGCCTCAACAAAATATAGACTATACTGCGCGTCCGCTTTTCACACAGTCACGGAAGCAAACTCACGCATGCAAATGAGAACTAGTCACTGAAGGCCGCAGTCATTGACTTATTGCTGCCCAGTGATATCCTGCTTCACTGGGCTCTCTCTCTCCACTTTCCTGAATGGGAAGGCTAGCCTTGTACATGTTTCCACATGGAAGTAAAGAGGGCAGAAGGCTCACTTCCGTTTCCTCGGCAGGACATTCTCAAAAACAGCTGCCTCAACAGGATTCTCCAGCCTCCAGTATTTTTCCACGCCCAAAGAACCACACACTAGGCTCGGCTGATGACAGGCTAGGCACTGTGGTTTGTGAGGATACAGTGATGATCTGCCCATGGTTGTAGAATTTTGACCCAAACATGTACTGGCTATATATCCAGTTGACCGCCCAGTATTGAATTGTATTCTCCTCCTGGTTCCTGACACTTTAGTTGTGAAGATATACGTTGAGAAATGTCCATATATATTTGAGAGTTCTGCCTTGTGATCATCTCGGTTTAAAATAAGATAAAGCTTAGATCTGTGCCTACAGCCTTAAATAAATCAAATTATCAGTTTTTGTCCAGATGTGTCCATATATATATATATAAAAGCAGTTCACCCACCTGTTCCACACACTGGCATTGGATAGCTGCAGTGCAGGCGAACTGGCGTGGAATCGGGCGAGGTCCGTCAGCACTGGCGAGCTCATGAAACGAGCACGGGGACGCCTAAAAGAACCCATCACGCTCACAGGCTGGGAGAAAAAGACAGGACACACACACGGACACCAACAAACATCAATTTTAGTTTTACAGGCACGATCAAAAGCAACTTAATCCAAATGTAAAAGAGCAGCAGGCAGTGCACTGCAGAAATGAACTTAGGTACCCAGAGAAAGAGTTTACAATATAGTGAGTAGTCAAAAAAAGCCTAACTGGAAACTCCCCTTGCGCATCAAATAAACACTGACATTGTGTGTGCAGCCACAAAGTAGAAGTGTGTGTCATTCTGAAACCAGAGTGACAACGCTGTACTGTGTGTTCATGCTAGCTTCCTCTGGTCTGCAAACTTCCTGCTTCACTGTACAGCGTGTATAAAGCTATGATAACAATACATAAAATACCTCCACTGTCTGGTGATAAATGAGAGCAGGCATAACTACACAAATCTTGCTTTCAGTTAGATAATGCCTGGATGGGGCATATAAAGTTGAGGTTGAGAATGAATGTAATTAATCTGTAGGCACAGAGAATCTTCATCGTCAACAGGTTGGAACCCAGTCAAAGGCTCCACAGCATGCCACTCCACTCCCTTTGCCAGTTGCCACGATTGTGAGCACGGACATCATGCATGTCCTTCTGTGAGCTCTCAGTCACGGACGAGAGCCTGTGGCCCATGAGTAAGCCTCTCCCACTCGTTTTTTTGGCTGTAATGGACCACATATTCCCACCTCATCCTACACACATCTGATAACAGCATCTGGTTCTCACATATCACCACAAGCCATCAGCAGTTTGTGCATCACTGCTTCTAACGTCTTCTTCTTTCCTGTTCAAGTCTGCAGTACAGTCAATTCATGACATTTCTGGACTATCATCTACAAGCAAGTGAGCAGTCCAATGTATTTGGAGCATGACAGTGTGTGTGTTACCTGCAGGAAAAACACAGGCTACATAAAATGTGCTACAAATGACATATAGGGTAAGCAATGATATCCATGGCGGAGTAGAAAAGGCAGCTTGCACTCCATCTCAACTGATACCTCTCATTTTCACTATCTCTCTCGGCTTCCCTTTGTGTCTTTCTACCCCCTCTGAAGCTGTTGTCTTTGTCTGCGACTGAGGGTTGCTTGGCGACGCTAAATAAGTATTTAGCGATCCCTTCTGTCTTTGGCAGACAGATGAAAATAAACAAAGGCATGCTTGTGAGCACCAATCCTAAGCGCTCAAATGTGCCTGGCTCCAGAAGCGCGTGGTTGTGGATTGAGTTGAAACGGGCAAGCCAGAGCCGACAGCCACTCAAAGAACATAAACAGTGAATGTGCTCTACCGCAAATCAAAAATGTATTGTGAATGAGCATCAACAACACTGAACTTTGCTGCACACGAGTACAATTAGTAACCTCTTATATGGTCCAAGAACAGCCACAGAAGATGCTCGTTACGGCCGGTTGCCAAAACGCAGCC
Organism: Clupea harengus; assembly: GCF_900700415.2. Lineage (NCBI taxonomy): Eukaryota > Metazoa > Chordata > Actinopteri > Clupeiformes > Clupeidae > Clupea > Clupea harengus. The sequence goes on from NC_045154.1 coordinate 23,365,686, forward strand.
AAGGATCTCTGCAACACTTTCATTTTGTGCTCCATCATCCTGCATGTGTTGTATGGAGGAAGGGAATTCTTAGAGCTGTAATCCTATAAACGAAGACCACGGTCATGAGAAACTACTCAGTGGGGTTAATACAATTTTAATGACCCGAGAAAAAGAGTGATATGCTCAGAATTTGTTTGAAATTGAAAGGCAGTGGTTCAGCTAAAGGTGTTTACACGATTGGTGTCCATAAGTTCATAAGAAAGAAATACATGACAGTTCATGGCAACGTTCATCAGACCAAACTGCTCGAAGAGTCAAGTGCAATTAAGAGGTTCATTTCCGTTCATTTCTCCATTTAGACAGTTTTCTTTTCTTATTCATATCATAAAGGCCAGCGAATGCTTAGGATACAATCAACATGACAAGCTCATTAAATTAGTTTAAAAATAATGTGGACGTTTCACATGCATCTATTTCACAGCCGCAATACTTACGGTCCTCTTGCTCCAAACATTATTTTCCCAATCTTCTCGTAGGTCTAACATTAAACAATTGCACAGGTGCACTAAATAGTGGACAACAGATACCTCAGCGACAAGTAACACAGGACTACTATTCAAAGACACATACCCCTATGCACTTTGGGGTTGTTAAAGAGCCAACCGTGTAGGATACGCAGTCAATGCGAAACAGAAGCCTCTGATATTGTGTGATACATTTCCAAAAAAAAATCGATGACCCAAATATCCAGCGATGAGTTTTGTCTTGGCACACTGAAGGTAATTGTGATACCAGTCCTGTTTCAGCTCGCAACTCCGCGAGGCATTGCATGTGGAAAGCGCATGCGAAGTTTCAACGTTAAGAGCCCATTGATTTGGCGCCTCCCAGCAGACTTCAGTAAGAGTCCTCCTCTTGATAAATTATTCATAGTTTTTAAGATACAAACATTTTCGTCGCTGGTGATAGCCTACCACAACAAATGACAGACTATGGGCTATCTGTATAACTAACATGAGACTCAATTGTCCTATTATGGCTCTCTTATGGTCACTGACTGAGATTAGCCTTAAAGTTAAGCAGAAAACACTCCATCAAACTGGTTCCATTTGAAAGTTCTGAACCTTCATGAAGTCCTGGTCGCCATGATTTAGGCTATACAGCTAATTATTTATTATTTATGTCATCTCATCATGTAAAGGTGAGAACCCTGTCTACAAATTTGATGAAATTGTATTGTACCATTACATGAGACGTATGATATGAAAAGATCTGCCATTTCCACCATTGATTCTTTTTAGTTTGAAAACATATTTTACAAAATGTTTAAGGTAGTGCACATAAGGCATTCAGTGTGCCTGATGAAGGCTGGGAACATTCTATTACCCCCTGGCTTCCCCCCAAACAGAGTTTAGGATGGAAACGTAATTTACATGTTAACTGATGATGCAACTCCTACCAACGATTTAAAACTTGTATGTTCTGCCACCCAGTGGATCACTATGCAATAGCATATTATCTCCGACACCACTAGGCACAGGCCTTCTAGGTCCTCTTGGAAGATCTTGTGGAAAAGTATATATTCTTGTGTATACTAGTGTGGTCGCCAATCTGGATGCTGATGCCTTCAGAATAATAATACGTTAATAAATCAAATATTATAAGTATTAAATATGTCATTTAAGAGTAATAAGAGTATTTTGACTAGTGTTAAGGTAGGCTATATGTTGGTGTACCCCCATGAGAAAAGTAAGACACCTTTACAACAGCAAGACTACACAACGAGATGGAAGCAAAAAGTTCCAAGAGTCCCTCAAAGACTGATTTGCAGGTCCACCTTGCTTTATAAATGGTTACCCTTTCTGGTTTGAATTGATTATGACAGTATTGTATTCTTCCTCTGGCTGGAAACAGTAGATTGCAGAACAGTCTATGTTTCTGTTTTAATTTGGTTTGAAGATCCAGAGGATATTGAATTACTGCAGAAAAACTGAGAAAAAAAACTTCACACTTGTGCATACTAGCATTATTTTATGTTATGTTTTATGTTTTGAGATAGATTTTCATAAAGGCCAAAAATACTTTGAAATGTGGCTGTTGAATTACCATAGAATATCTCATTTTATCCTGTGGCAGACTGCTGGTCTCAGGCAGATGCCCCTTCTTTTGACCTGAGTTCAGTTAAAGGTTTCTTCCTGTTAAAACACTTTTCTGATTCTTTACATCTTTCTTCTGAGGAAGCAAAGGACAGCCACCCAAAGACATGCATTCCGGGTTGCTTTTTTTGCTAGCATTACTACATTTCACGTTGGATGAGTGTGCCTAAATACATTTAAATGCTGATCAAAGACAGAAAGTGTATGATTTATATTTCAGGTAAAGATGTGCTGATGGACTTGAGATTCACATTCAGGCAAGTCAGTGTGTTCTTTTCAATAAGGGCTATTGGATAACAGGGTCTATAGAAATACTTTTAGGCTAAAGGTCAAGATAAGAGGAGTTTAGGATTATCAGCATTGTTCCAAAGGGCAGAATTACCCCAAATAGGTAAGTGTGTTTAATCAACATTTAGCAAACATTAACTTGATGAGACAAGATTAAAAACACAGAGACAAAAAAATCCATGCATCTGATCCATTGTGCCAGCTGCCATCATGTAGGCTTAGCCATCAGTAATCTTGGCAATCAAATAAACGTGTGTCCTTTAATCAAGGCAATTGATTTATTCAGCATTTGTCCATCATTTTCTATAGCCTATTTGGAAATGAATCAGTAACAAACTACATGGACTACAAAAGCGCATTTGTGTGACGTCCAATATATAGGCCACTCTGCTGTGTCGCCTCTGACACGTCATTGGTAGAGGGAGAGAAGGTTCAATAGCTTGTTAGTTGAGGAGAAACAGTGAACAGAGTTCTCGTGGTTGACAGAGGTTATTGTGGGGTGAGAGTGGGCATCGTTAAAAAAAATAACAAGTGAAGTAGTTGACATTGTGTGGATGAAATAAGCTCAAACTCCGATATTTAGTGATACATCGCTGAAAGGATTTCACTGCAGTGTTGCACTGTAAAGGGACGCAAAAATGTCGTCTCCAAGTCCGGGCAAGAGGCGAATGGATACCGACGTGGTGAAACTGTATCCTTTTTCAGAAGATAAGAAGAACATAATATTTTTGTTCCGAAATTACAATGACAGTTATCAAGAAATAATGGAATCTGCATTATTATTCTGTGTAACGTGCCCTTTTCTTTGTGTAACGATACTCATATGTCAATGTATCGATACTTTTTATTTGTATTAGTTATGGGACAGCAACATTACAAAACATCTTTTGACGGTCACCAAATGTTCGATTAAGTGTTGTCTTGGGGCTCTTAAGCCTTTGTAGTTAACGTTAGTCATTTCAGTGACGTAAGGTAAATAGCTTAATAGTCAAATGGTCACTTGTCAAATTTGTTTTTGGCAAAAATATGTCTAGCGAGCTGACTCAAATTTGCTATCTAACGATAGCTACTTAGAAAACGCCAGATAGTTTTAGTTAACTGAGCTAACAACAACTCGTCGTGGCATTCGAGCTAGGTAGCTAGCCACGGAGCTGTTCAGGAAAACAACTAGAGTTCATTTGGTAACAGCTAACGTTAGCTAGCGATCTGTAACCGTTTACTAGTACTGAAAAACAGCCAGCTACATTTGAAGCTGCCGAAACGGCAGCGAATGTTATTGCCTTTATTTGATGCAACCTGGCTATCCTTCGTAAAGTATTGTATTGTATAGCGTTGACAGTTAGCTAGCGAAGTGAACTAGTCAACCATATTAATATGGAACCAGTTTACTTAAGGAGTAGGGACAACCGTAGTTATTTGATTATGTTTTAGGTGCGAGACAATTAAAATGTTGCTAGTGAGGGTGAGCTTACTGGTTAGCTTCATAGACCTAACCATCTCTTGTTAGATAACGTGTGTTCGCTTGGAAAATATACGTGTGTGTGTGTGGTGGTGGGGGGGCATGAGCAATGGTTAGAGCAGGCCAACGTTGTTGACAGGCCTGCTGTGTGAAAAGGGAAAAATACAACGCAGTCCCTATATTTAGGCACCAGCACAGTACAAAAAACCCGGACATTTGTTCGTCGACCTCTCCTGATATGCAACATTTTGGTTGGAATTCAGAAACATCTTATTTGATCAAACTTGTCATGCAATATTGTTAAGCTTTTTGGACGAATCTATATCTGCAATTGCATAGCAAGTAGCATATATGATTAACGGTTGTCTTAGGGGTGAAGTTACTAACGTTGGCTGGGGAAAATATGTTTACGTGTTCTTGTTGAATAAGGATTAGACAAGTCCAAAGACACGCTATTATTTCAATCGCTCTGTATACGAGTCCACACGCCAATGCATTTATATATAATGACGTGTATATTTTAAGTTTAATATGATATTCTATGCCGTTCTTTGTCCATGTTTGTAGTGGCGTATAGTTCAGGAAAATTACGTTGAGCACAAAATACGCTATTATTAAAATGCATAGGGGAACTGCGGGTTACCACTCATCTCAAATCTGTAGATTGGTTTGTAAAATACATAAAAATAATAATGTTGCTGTTATCATTAGATAATATCCTTAAAAATATTAAATATGTGCTTGAAAAATACACTCGTGTTAGACAGGGTACGACCATCTGGAAGATTAACTGAGCTCTAGTAGCTGCAGTGCTGCGTTTCTCCAAATAGCACCTTTGCATGGAATCTATCCATGGAGTTTTGCCGTGTCCCAGTGCGTTTTACTGTCTACATCAGCAGGATGTAGTCACCGAAGTTTGGGCAAAGGATGTGTGGACAAACGGGTTTAGTATTGTTTTTGTGCTCGTGCAGTTGCAGCTGGGAAACTGATTGGCTGGTGTGTTACCATCCGGAAACGGGTTGGAGGCGGAGTTTCGCAAACAGCTGATCGAGGACAACAAACCATACACTAGTCATGAGCGGGGGTTGGGTATAGCCTGCCTTAAGTGGTCAGACCATAAGTTGGGGCCCACCTGGCTAACGTGTCCAGATCATAATGAACAGTCTTTTCCGAATTCACAATTCTTTAAAAAATGTCTCACAGCCTTAATGATAAAATCATTATTTAAAATCATTCACTCATAAAACTGATTGGTTATTTTTTTGTTAAGCTTAAACAGTCTGAATCTGATTAGTTTTGTGACTTATCCTTCGAGTCCCATACTAACTATGTTGTTATTACACCAGTTTACTTTAAAATGAGTAACCAGTAACCTTGTGCTTAATATAAGGTCAAAAGACATAGAACCTGTTTTTATATCCAAACTTCATGACCTCTTCAATGCTTTAGAACTGTACACAGGTTTAAATTACCTTTGCTGGGTTGTATGACCTTAACATTTGAACATTGTAGAAGTTTACAAGTTGAATTTACTTTCTTGTGTATATGGCCATTGATTAAATGTAGGTATTTAGAAATCAGGCTTGGTATAAAAAAATTCTACTATTGTTGACGACTGGTAGCAGACTAGCAGGGCCAGCTGAACAGGTTGAGGCCTGCTTGTGTGTATCTGTGGGGGGTGACATAAGAGACATAGAGCTGCAGGCCTATGTGGGAGGTGGGACCAGAAGTGTCAATCCCCCTAGCCCTGCTCACCATTCAGGAATTCAGCATGCGAGCAGTGTTTAGGATGACAAAGCTTTCACAGTGGAATTCATGATTTCAGCTTCAGTGGAGCAGCTGGATGCTCTTGCTCATTCTAGAATGCTGCACTTCTAAATATGGGGGTTTCATCCCCCATCTGTGGTTTTAAGTTAGGGTTGTTTTCCAAGGTAATCATCTTAGATTCTCTGAGATATTGGCTGAGGCCCAAATTGAAGGTCTTGTCCTAGTTTAGCATATTTTCTGAAGTACATATCATAGGGGCTTTCATGGTGGTACTTGACATCTAAAAGAATAGAAAATGATGACTGATAATTTGTTAAAATGATATGTGCAGCAAGTATTTTCTCAAGTATTGTATTTAAAATGTTTTACACCACATATGTTTTGATGTTTTAAAATCTCAACTGCAATTTCAGAAGCATTTCACCATTCTGATGCGCTGATCAAATTGTATATTTACTTAGCAGAGAATGTGTTTTGCTAGTGTAAGGAAAAACAACTGAGGTACCTACCACACACAACAAGGGAAACCATCTTTTTTTAAGAGCCCTCCTACAACTGCTAAAAGAAGAACTGAGAAAGGAAATGCTCAAACAGTGGAGGGTAAACAGAACCACGCATGGGAGTATATTATAAACATAGGACTAGTTTTGAGATGTATTACCTTTCCATCCCAAGTTATTAAATGCCTTAAATAATCTTGTCACACATTCTTTGCGAACACTGGACGAAGGACTGCTCTGGAATGTTGTTGGCATGCTTCTCCAAATACATCTCTTGTGTGTGTGTTTGAGTGAGTGGACTTGTAGGTCATGGTTGATCTAAGTACGGAATCTTGCCATCCCTTGATAATCATGACCTGAATCACTGCTAAGGCTGGGACTCCATTTTTCCATTTTCAACATACTGTTGTGGATGTCTGGATATCTGCATGATATTCAAATTAAGTGATAAGAAGCTTAATGAAAGCCCACTTACCATGACCTCTAACTCCAACTGGTTTTTTGCATGTTAGCTGGACAGGGAGGCTTGCAGCTATTGCTACACCTGTTTATGCACGTTTATGTGCTTAACAGGAGAAAGGGATGCATAGAAATGTACCATGACTCACAGCATTCAGTGAAGAGCTGTAAAAGGATCCTATGAAAGATTGAAGACTACACATTCTCTGTTATGTATCAGGTCTCGGGAAGTAGAGTCAGTGTACCAGCCATAGGTGAATATAATGTTGCTGCATTAGAGGTGTGTTAGAGTTTATAATTTAGGACCCATGGAGACCTTAGGGGATTGAGTCCACCTCTCTCGTACTGTGTTAATGACATCTTTGGAATGACTAACGTCAAAGGCAAAGGTGCAGTTTTTTTCCTTCTGACTCAGTGATGTTCCTTAACAACACGACAACAGCATTGAAAGCAAACATGAAGTCACCATCTTGAGCGGACTTAACGAGTTTGTGGTGAAGTTTTATGGACCACAAGCAAGTAAGTTGTAATGTTTTTAAAATGTTTTAATTTGTTTCTCATCTCTACACCAGTAACACCAGTTTTCCCCACTCCTTTTGCACACTGTGCCTCTTGCTTTGTGGTGGCTATGACTTGTTCCAGAAAGCAAAGTCTCAGAGGTCATGAGTTTTGAGCAGATGATTTCTACACTTGTGGAGCAAATGGCCTTTTTTGTTTTTGTCAAACAGCTGTGAGATTAGCTGTTCTAATTTTAGCATCCATGATGAAATGGCTGTCCATATCCAGTCAGACAGGAGGCACATACATGGTCACTGGAATATTAGCGGCTTGGAGTGTCATAAGTAGATTGCCACAAGCACACTCCTTATTGCTAGTTTACCTCACGTTACTGAGACAAAAGAAACTTGACTGAGGTGTCCCCTGTATCTTGTGTGAAGATCAGTCTGTTGTGGTTTGCGATGACATTTTAGGGCCAGTGACCAGTAAGAACGTTTGCCACACAGAAATCATGTTATGTTTGGGTGTGTTTTTTTTCTGTTTCTATTTAACTGTTGATTAATTATTTTTCAGCGCCATATGAAGGAGGTGTGTGGAAGGTGCGAGTCGATCTACCAGACAAATACCCATTCAAGTCTCCATCTATAGGTATGGCTAGCAATGCTTTGCGCTATAATGCCTCGTCACATCCACAGTAACAAACAGGCAGACCACAATAGGAAATCTCTCCTGAACCACTCTCTTCAGTGAGTCATGCTGAGCAGCATGCACAGTGGGAAATAAACATGAACCCCTTTTTGGCGTTATCAAGAGCAATATGATGCCGTTCTCAATGACCAGCAGCAATTCATGTAAACAGTACAATGAAATGGAGACGTAGTTTGACGTATGGGTGTATATATGTATTTTTGACACAAAAATGCCCTACAACCAATACCTATATGCAACAAGTATTTGTAATGCATCATGCTAGTTGCCCTGCTACACATAATGTGTGATAATGTGACAGTCTTGGTAAAATTGATAGTATTGTGCATAAATTTGAGGTCTAACATGGCTCTTGTTATTTTCTACAGGTTTTATGAATAAAATATTCCACCCAAACATTGATGAAGCGTAAGTGCAAACCTCCAGAGACAATTATGTATAAACTAATGCATTCTAAATTTTGCTGCACTGTTTGTCTTTCTGACACACAACTAATGTTTATACCCTTTTTGTGAACTTTTCAGGTCAGGCACTGTCTGCCTAGACGTTATCAATCAGACATGGACAGCCCTTTATGGTAAGCAAAGATGAAGCAGACATCCATCATATATAATCAGTGGACACCCAAAGTGGATGTTTTTTTTTTTACTTCCCAGTGCTATGGTGTAACCAGTGCTTCTCTGCCAATGTGTCAGGGCCAGCTTTAGTGAAGCCTATGCAGTTGTTTGTGTTGTTTATTAAGTTCCTGTCTGGTGATCTATCTGAGGCAATTGAGTCGAATGTTTTTCTTCACTCCATTTGAAAAGTGTAGCTCATTGATTTAAAAAAAAAAAAAAGCAAGAAAGCCTGCTACAGTGTGAGGCCTTCACAAGGAAGCCTGTGTGAAGGGTGGAGTCTAAAACTGTGGCAAGGCAGGAATTAAGCCTGAAGGTCTTTTTTTCGCAATAAGTGTTAAACACTATTGTAAGAGACAGTATGCAACATGTTGCGATACAATAAAGCTTTGTTTTATAGCAACTAGTGCTGGTATCATCTTCAAATTAATTTTAATGGTGTTTATAGTCATGTGAAGGACAGATAAACACACCTGTCATTGCAACTAAATGCCTAGGCTATGAACTATGCAGTTCTGTGTTCCTAGTTGGACCGCCCCGAGAAAATGTAATGAAATGAATTGTAATTAAATGAAATTAAATGAAATTAAATGAAATTAAATGAAATTAAATTAAATTAAATTAAATTAAATTAAATTAAATTAAATGGCACATTGCCTAAATAAACTAGTTAGTATGCTAGCAAGCCTTTATCAGTCCCAACTACTGTGCTGTTGTTGATGTTTGTAAGCATTTTTGCCTTTTCAGTAGTTTGCTAGTTTTCAACCAAAACTTCTTACTGCTACTTTTAAGAAGTTATCCGGCTATATGTTTATTAGACAGGCGTCCTCCATGAGTGTGTTCATTTTGACATGCTAGTGTAATTGGTTAAAACATACCAAGGTAGCTCATTTAATTTCACTATTTGAAAACTGTAATATTGTTTTCCTTTCCCTTTCAGATCTCACCAACATTTTTGAGTCCTTCTTACCTCAGTTATTAGCGTACCCTAATCCCATCGATCCCTTAAACGGAGATGCAGCTGCCATGTACCTCCATCGGCCAGAGGAATACAAACAGAAAATCAAAGGTAAGTCTCAGAGGCCATCTTTTTGAGCTAAAAACATTTAAAGCTATATTAAAACAAGACAGTTAACTGAATTAACAATTAATGAGATTTACTTCTCCGGTCCCAGCAGAATTTGAGATCTTCAGAATTAGCTACATCCATCCAGTGTGTGGGCTGGAATTTTTTAATGTTAATGTTTGATGTTTATGTAACCTTGCATCTAGACTACATGTAGTATACGTGTATATGTCTGTTGTGGATTTAAAGGTGTCAAAATTGACATCATATAGTAGATAGGATCACTTTCTTTCAGAGCAGGTGAGGTTAGCATGTAATGGGTTTGCTGAAAGATATGTATCTACCAGTGCTGCTTCCATCAATTAGTCGACCTCTTCTCTGTCCTCCTTCCCTATCTCCTGTAGAATACATCCAGAAATATGCAACAGAAGAGGCCCTGAAGGAACAGGAGGAAGGTGCTGGGGACTCCTCATCAGAGAGCAGCATGTCGGATTTCTCAGAGGACGAGGCCCAGGACATGGAGTTGTAGTGTCATCCTGACGACTCTCCAACCACAAAGACTATGATGTTTTTCCTAAATATCTGAAGCAGACTTATGATATTCATATTTAAACATGGCAATTTTTTTATTACTAAACAGGAATTTTTATGACTATATTATTAGCGTCTGTGTTAATGGCACCCTTTTGTGAGGGTTTCTTTTTTTTCTTCTTGATCATCCTCCCCACAAATTTCACAAAGCATTGTCATGTCCTGTCCCGCAACAATAGTAGCCCAGTCTGACCGCATGAGACGACTCATACCCCAATCATTATTTGTCACAGCAAAAACAAACTGGGGCTGATGTGGGACAAAGCGTTGATGACAAATGGTGGCCTCCTGCACCGACTGGCAAAAAATGGAGAAGAAACTGTTGCTACATCATGGCAACGCTAAAAAGTTCTCATTCACAAACAGCCACTTTCCCCCAGTTTTGAGTTGAGCTGTTTATTTTGACAGTATACCAGTAGTTATATATGGACCCGAGTAAGGATTTCAAAGGCTTGTTCTGGTTATGTACTACCTTATTTGCCTCTTGCAAATTTCTTCTGCGGATTTTGGATTTCTTGCTTATTCTGAGTTGTGTGTGGGAGGGTGGGACAAAGGGGGGGTTATGGACGCAAGACCTTTTTTATATGCACAATGGATATTTTCACCTAATTGTTCGTATTAAGAGTATCTTGTGTACATAGAACATCGCGCCTCACTGAGGATCAGTGGCTTTTCTGAGATGGGAACTCCTTGTTCGGCATCAACCAAGACATTCTTCAGGTGAACTGTCGCCTGACCACAAGACTGCTGTCAAGGCTGTAGACATCAGTAGTGAAATTCAACGATTTTTAAAGCCTCGGTTCCATTAGTTTTTTTTGTCTTACATGTCTTTTATCCTTTGCTCGTGACCACAAGGATTATTAACACAGAGATACCCACAATAAAATGCCCTGAGCATTGCTTTTAAAAATAGCCTGCAGATATTTTGGGTAACTGGCTGTGTGTATGTATACATCTTGTGTAGGCTAATCAGTATTCAGTTTTTATGTGGGGGTGGGGGAAGAGGGGAGGGAGGGTGGGTAGTGTGTGTTTCATTTATCTTGTTTTTCCAGATTGTCGTTAACACATCAATGTGTTAATACTAAATAGTCCCACATATCATTCTCCATGTTGCCAGTCTCCACAATGGCTCTGTATCATTATGACAGATGTGAGGTTCATTCTTTCTCCATGTCAGCAGGATTTGCAATTCTGTTAAGTCATTGTACAAGCCATGTCTGTAAAGAAAAACAGTTGTATTCTCTGAAAAGAGGAAATGGCAATAAAGAGTGATGTGGGGGAAACAAATTGTGTTTGCAAATGAAGGCCTAATGACTCTCGCTTCAGTAAGAGTAGTTGGTTATTTGTTACATTTGAACCCTGAAACAAACAAGCCAGCATGTTTTGACAATAGATTGATTGTTGACATCTTGACTGAAATCATTGTAAAGGATGACACTGATCATCTCTTCAAAGTAACAAAACAAGCCAAACTTAGTTTGTGGCTAAACTAGGTAATTAAACTTAGCAAGAGGTTTGACTATTTCCCTGTTTAAAGCCTCCTGAAAATGCTCTGTTAAGTTTGACTGAACTTGTATGTTCCTGGGAGAGATGCTAACACTATTACTCACTGGTCTATTGCCTGTTAAGTTACATGTTTATGCCTGCTGGATTTATCATGTTTGACAGGGTACAGAAGAAATAAAAAGGGAAAACAACCCCTTTTGTGAAGAAACTATAGCTGTGTACAGCAATCCACTAGACGGTTGTCACTAGGCTTTAAATTGTGCAAGTATGCATATGTTGAGCAGGAATACTTTCCATGGTTCTGGCATTTGACATTTCAATGGAGCGCGCTGAGCTGAACTTACCTGAGTTCTGTAGGCTACTGGCATTTTGATAGATTTAGTGTCTGAAACAACCAATAAATTCATGCTGAATGAAGTTTCGGCCAAAACACGTGATGTTATTTAACAATATGTTGTATTATTTAACACGGGTTTGGGGGAAAATGTAATATTCTGCTGATGCTATTTTAGCTAAACATTTCAAATGGAATGTTGAGTAACAGCAAGTTATTGCCTTAGGTCAGCTACCTATCTTTCCTTCAAGGACTCCAGATCCAAACAACATTATTGTGTAAACCTCCTACTGAGTGCTGGCTATTGCAACACTTTGAGGAGCCATGTTTTTCTTGTTTCTTTACCTTCATAGTAAGTAGTTAATGGGCAAGTCATTGTTCTGCTTCCGCTCTCCTTTTTCCATTTGAACAATATTACATTGTACATAGCACATATTGTGCTAACTGTTGCCTTCTTTTCTCAGTGTGCAACACCTCTGTTACCTTTTCTCATTACAAGGAAAATGAACTTGCAGGAAAAAAACACAGATCAGTTTGAAGCTGAAGAATGTGTAACATGTTCCTGATACTCATGACACCAGGAGTTTATTACATAACCACAACCATATCACTCTGAAAGTTCCTTCTGAGACAAACACAACATGACTAGAAATTCAAAGTTGCATTTTTGCAGTCGTGATGGTTTTTTTCCCTGCCCATTATGATAACCACTAGCCTGACGATGTCATACTCATAATTCTAGTCAGAATATGAGTCTGATATCGCTCCATTGGGCTGTGATTATGGGGCGTGTTTCAACCGAACCAGGAGAAAAAATGCCTCTTCGCTCAATTGGTTACCTACAACCAATCAGAACAACGTAGTATGTGACCAGGGGCAGCTGATACATTACACTTTTACCGGATCCCGTAGGAAGGAAGGCAAAAACATCTTTTCGATTGACAAATGCCTTAATCGCGTTTCTCTGTTCCTCTTTCAAAATGATTGCACTGTCAATGTCTAAATGGACTCGAATCTATACATTTCAGCTCTCCAGCGGCAGCCATGTTTGTTGAAAACAAATTCAACTCGTGTGTTGGTGACGTGGTTGGTTAAGTTACTGTTGATCATCTGTCCATCATCGTATAAAGCCCGCCTTAACAATTTGATTGGTACGGCCGATATCGAGCCGCAGATAATTTCTCCTCAATGGAGTAATGCCAGACCGAACTTCCCAACCAAAAAATGTGTGGGCGGGGCTAAGTTCGGTCTGGTATCCAGGCTAGATAACCACAGCATTCAGTGCCAAACAGCACAAGCTTGATCTATTAGAGGTAGAGCAAGGGAACTGAATGTAACTTTATTTTTTTTGGTGGTGTAATTTAAAGAATACCAAAATGTTTCAGTAAGCCATATAAACACTTTTAAGTCTGAGTAAAAAAAGATTTCCTTAAGAACATGTAAACGGGTGTTGAAAGCTGAAAATGATTAAAGCTACAAGAATTTCTATTTAACCAACCAACACAATACAATGGCTTTGCTTTCAGTAGGGCCTTGTGATGGTCTGTCACTTTTAATAATTTATGTACAAATTTATACATATTTACGTAAAACACATAGAAAAAAGTAATTCATCCCTTCAAAGCAGGACTCTGAAGTTACAATATCACAATGGCCCAATTTGCCCCTTAGGCTTGCATTAGTTGCATGAAACTATTTTGGCGGGTTGTGGCAGGCTACGATCAGCACGGCTGGACACAGAAGGAAGTAAAATGAGAGGATAGAGTTGGGCTAGAACTGCAAGATGGAAGGTACCATGTGGTATGGTGCCCTCAGAGCTAACGTTAAAAGAGTGTACAAAACTTAAATGTCCCAAAATGACACAACTAATATCAAAACAGGAAATGTACCTTACTCATAAAAAATGCTAAGAATAAAATATGGAATAAAAAAAATGCTCATTGAATATACGACAGCTGCTGAAACATTCATAGCCAATCGTGTGACAAAGAAATATACAGTGGGGAAAATAAGTATTTGACCCCCTGCCGATTTTGCAAGTTTGGCCACTTGCAAATAAATGTGTGATCTATAATTGTAATGGTAGGTCTATTTTAACAGTGAGAGGCAGAATATCAACAAAAACATCCAGAAAACTGCATTTTATAACAGTTATGAATTGATTTGCATTTGTCGCGGAAAATGTTTTTGGATCTGGATGTTTTTGTTTTTGACAAATACTTATTTTCCCCACTGTATGTCTGCTTGTGGAGTATGTTTTCTCTGGGCACTGCTCGGTGTTTGTCTGTTTACACTAGTTAGCTGAAAGTCTCCAAGCCCACGAAATTCTGACTCATACTGACCACACAACTACTGGTATGCTGGCTCGCCCCCTCAGTAGAGGGTTCCCATCTGTGCAGATTATTTTTATGAGTGGTGATTTTATTGTAATTCCTATTATTATTATTAATGACACTAATTGTAATTTGTAATTTAACCACAAAGCAAGGATCTGCCTGGTTAAGGAAATGTTCTTCTTAGATGCGTTTGATTGTGATGATAAATCAAATGATGAAACTACCAATAGAGAAACAGCTGATGAAAATTCACCATTAGGTTTGGCTGTATGCTAACTTTCCATAGAGGGGCCATTATGTTCCAGGGTATATCTGTTGTCATGAGTAAATGTTTTGTATCAAAGCCTACACAGGTCTAGTCATCATTATGTCAATTCCATCGGACCTCATGAGGGGCAGCACTTGTTTGTCTTATGAAGGATGATCACTTCTCCAAGCCTGTTGTCTCTCCTCTTGAAAAGCAGAAACGAACCCCATCCACAGTACTAACAGCTGAGGGTAGGAGGACCTTCAGGTGGCGTAGCAGGTGGCAATCTTGCTCATGCGGTCTGTGATCAGCACTGCAACCAAGACAGTGCACTTCACTGAATCAGACTGTCACAGTGACCACCTGGCTGTTGTAGTCGGTGGATTCCATCTTAAGGATGTAGGGGATGATGCTATCAATCTGCACGTTGCCGATGAGACCGGCGAAAAAGAGCTCCTCTGTGATGGCCGCGCTCATCAGTCGGAGCGCCGGGAGACGCAGGAGCAGCTTGGGCAGCCTGGAGGACGGGGAGAACAACATGAATAATAATAATAATTAATTTAATTTATAGCGAATGCAACGAGACAGCCTGAACGAGCTGAAACAGTGAAAGAAAAGGAGGCCCTGTACTGACAGACTTGGATTGCGATGTGTTGTGCAATCTGTGCAGGAAGGTGTCAGTTGGAACTGTCAAGTATGGCTGAAAGTGCATGCCGTTTGGCAGGCTCTCATTAAAATGTAAAGCCCTGTAGTCTGCAGTGCTCAGTCAAGTGCTACATGATAGCTGCTGACATATGTGGACCTTTTTTCAACTGCGGCCCACATGACGGGTGACAAGACACACCAGGCATGCTTCTTCATTTTGGAGAATGGTGCTCTTAGCAAAATCTCTTCAATGAATTTTTAAAAGTCACCTTGTGTTATTTGTCATTGAATGCATATATTGCTATGCAAAAATTAAACAAGACAGTTTATGTGTCTTTCTTTTCTAGTGGTATTTCTGAGAGAGTGAGAGGAATGGGCATGTCCAACCTGTACGTGTCCTCAGGATAGGTCCTTGTCACATAGTCCTGAAGCTCCATCATGGCTTTGTCCTGGAACCGCTCAATCTGCAACGTGTTGTCTATGCCAGGGTGATCTGACAGGCACAAATGTTTGGCTTTACACACATGCTCAATCTCTCCCCCCCCCCCCCCCCCCCCCACATGGACACTACAATATGCAGCAAACTTTGAGCTTACCCTTGCCAAGTTATGTAATGCAGAGGTAATTATACTCTATCTATTTCTGACCATTCCTCCCACAACCATCACACATGCGCTCTCGTGTTTCCCGCCTCACCGGGGCTGAAGAGGACGACTGCTTTCAGGTAGGCGTACTCGTACACATCTGGGGAGAGTTTGGACATGCTGTTGCAGAACTCCTGCATTCTCCAGATGTGCTCCATCACCAGCTTGATCCTTTCGGCAGAGACTTTCTCTAAAATGGGAGAACCAAACATCCGTCAATCCCTATAGACTCCAGAAGACTTAAAAAAGGTCTTAAGGAGAGCTTCTATGTAACGCACTTCCCAATATCTGCAGGTAAATACAGATATTATCTATGTACAGTACAAACCTAAATGGAGTGGAAAGGGTTTAGGTATCAGTGGTAATACAATGTGTTACATGTTACAAATATGCCAATATGCAACATACCATGTTACCATTATATGTAACCATGTTACCACATACCATATATGACTAATACATTATTACGATCACTTATCTGATCAGTGGTGAAGTAAAGGGATGGTGCTCACCTTCCTGTAGACTGGTCTGGAGATGGTTGATGATGGCTTCCAGGATTGTGGCCACGTTCATCACACTTGAACACTGAGCCAGGCCAAGAGCGAACAGCTCGTTCCAGCAAGCCTTCATCAAGTTGATTTCATTGTCGTATCCACTGCGCCGCGAGGAGGAAATACGGATGAGAACGAGCATGATTAATATCCCTTATCCCTTTTTCTGATTACTGCTATCTACCTAAGCATCTAGCATCTCGCTGCATCTGCTGTCCAGGTTTGTTTTCTAAGTCTGTGTTTTTTTCACCAACATTGATCATGCTGTACTGCATTTTATGATTTGTATTGTAATGTTTTTTGCCTGGACCCCAGGAAGAATAGTCTCCACTACGGTGTAAATTTACCTTAATAAACATAAACATAAACATAAACATAAACATCTACCAAGTGTTTACACCAAAAAAATGCATAGGAGTCAGCAGTGAAAAACGCAGCCAGAGGATGCTGATAGAGATTCTGTGTCTTGCTAACTCTCATGCAGCGCCAGGCCAGACTCACCCTAAAAGTTGGAAGGCAGGTATTGAGCGTGCCCAGTGCACGGAGAGGAAGAGGAGGCGGGAGGCTGACTCACAGATGTAGTTCACGTTGAGGCACTCGGGCGTGGGCGAGGGCATCATCAGCTAGAGAGAGATAAAACCACAGAAGATCAGCTAAAATTTCAAACCGGCAGAATGCACCTTGAAAGAGCCAAGGTCAATCTTCGTCATTCATCTTTGTGGTCATTTAAGGCAACAGGTGAGCCGAATTACACTATTTGTTTTGGACAAAAATCATGTCTCTGGGGCATGACGTTAATGGCATGTTTGTGCTGAACTGTGTGCACCCAGTGTATTAAAGCTGTGGAAAAAGACTGAAGCCTTGTGTGGGCTTTCTAATGAATGCAAACCTTTATTACTGAAAGAACTACAGGTCCAAGTAGCAAATCTCATTACCAACTCTGAGGGCAGGCGAGTCGTGAACATTGCCCATCCTGAGGGGAAGCTTTGGTTTAGCAGTAGCATCAACAACCAGCACCACATACAGGCCAGAGTATCCATGACGACCCTGGTTCAAGTCAGACCTGAGGTAATTTCTTGTTGCATTTCTACCATCCCGACTCAATGAAGACTAGAACCCCCCCCCCCCCCCCCCAGAGTCAACGAATGAAAAAAAAAAACTGCCCCTTCCTCCTCTCCCTCTCTCTCACCTTGAAGGGGACATTGCTGTCTGAGAGCAGTGGGCCCTCCAGCTCCATGATGCTGCCAGATTGATCTCCTGACACCAGCTGCATGGTCGCCTCCAGGGACTCATGGGTGGGGCCGTCTCTAGGGTTCAGAGCCTTTGCCAGGGTGTCCAGTGCCCTGGCACAGAAATACAGCGCAAAGAAATACTAAAGGATTTGTGTATATATACTTTGGGCTATTTAGAGATTTGCACTGAGGAGCTTATATTTCCCAAGTGCTCCTGGTGGTGGCCTAGAAACTACAGAAGCCATCTTGAGGCAGCAAACTTGGAACCAAATGGTCACCAGATCAAATCACCGGAATCAGAGGGGTAATGAGTAAGTGAAAGCAATTGCAGAGACCTTAAATATAGGATTTGAAAAAATAAAGTATCTGGACAGAAAATAGTGATTTCACTCACCTTGTAATGTCACTTGCACTTTGTTCATTATCCACCTGAACTTCAGCTGTGGTGCTGTCTTCGTTGCTGTGCATCTCTGTGGCCAGCATGTTCTGGCCACCATCGCTCATCTCTCTGGCCTTGTTCAGGTGGTCCAGAGATGTGACTACGTGAGCTAGAGTGCTCAAGTCATCCTGGGACTGCTCATTCTGGAGAGAAATCCAAGTCCAAAGTCATAAACCTAAACATTTCAAATAAATCTAAAAAACATTCTAAACGAATGCATGTAACACACGTAACATGTAATGCATGTTACGCATGTAACACACAGCCACACGAATATGTGCTAGAAGCATTGTTTACACTTTCCTGTGACAATTCATATGTTTAAATGTTTTTCTTATGCTCAATGGCACTGGCAAGAATATGACAGACTGCATTTGAGTGTGAGTGTGGTGTAAATAAGAGTAATTCATCTTTTGAGGAGCTATACACATCCACAACAGCTGTACATTTCACAATCATTTACAATCATAACCCTTTTGAAAATGTCAGCTAAGATGAAGCTCACCATTTCAGGAGATGCAGGGAGCAGGACTGTGTTTTCCACTTTGGGAAAAGGTTGCTGAATGTTTAGTAGCATGCTAGACTCAAGTAAACCTGAGGACCTATAAAAAGAAAGCCAAATAACAAACAAATCCTATTAGCAATCTTGCAAGAACACAAAAAGAAACAGAGTTGCAGATTCTGTTTGAATGAACCCCCCTCACACCCACCCTCCGAACTTTGCTGCTTCTTTGTTGGTCACAAAGGTGGGCATTGCAGTCAGTGGGCTACAGAGGTTCTTCCGGATGTAGATTTTCTCTGTGGATGCCGCACAGTTGTTGGGCCTCTCTCTGCATACCTCCACCGGCTTCCTCTCACACTGAACAGCTGCATGATTTGAAATCCACATCCACACATGATTCAAGCAATATATCTGAGTACAGTTTACTACAACAGAGACAAATTTGTGCAAGAAATCACACAGCAAGTTCTGATACTACAATTAAATAGGACGTAACATAGAACAATTTGTTTTGTGTTTGTTTTTATATGCTATCGAGGAACTGATCCAATCTGTCAGATCACAGGCCTAGCACACACTGGGCCTGATTTGCCCTGACCTCAACATGGCTCAAACATTCATCCTCTTAGTTTATCCTTTGGTTTGAGGAATGCAAAGATCTTATTACAACCTCTCTGAAGGAAGATCCTGGTTCCAACTTGTGAATAACAATAAAGTGTAGTAAACATGTTATTTCTAATGACTAACAAACTATGAACTCCACTTTGTGAACCATAATTTCAACATTGGGTGAGATTTGAGAAAAGGTGGAGGACTCTACATGGCACAGCAAAAGTACAGGGCCAACCTGAAGCATCCGAAACAAAATCAGACGGATCTGGAGGAAAAGGGAGGAGCACACAATCGACAGGTGAGCTGTTTTAATGTCAGCACGTTCAAACTGGACTCATCATGAAACTGATCTTGCGTGCTTGCCCTTTATCAAAACATCACACAACTCATGCAGCTTATCGAGCTCTTCAAGGACATCCGAGGAGTGTACCAGGTGTATAGGGTTGCAGCTAAGCTCTGCAGGAATTCACTAGTAAGAGGGCTGGAGATCACTGAGCTCAGTGCCGTAAAATTATAATGAAAAAAACGTCATGTTTTTCCATCTTAGCGATAAAAATGTCAACCAAGTAAGGGCAATGGCACATGTTTGGATTCGATGAGTCTGTGCATCCTTTTCAGAAACTAACGACTTTATTTATGCAGATGTTTAATTTTGCACTACTGTAGGTTGACAAGATATTGTTATATCCTCTGTGGAAAACTTCCCCAAATACAAATCCATTATACACCCTCAAAGGCATTGTTCTGACAGGCTTAGCTGGGCAATAGTTGAAAATGAACTTTATACTTGCTCAGCGGTTTGCTTTGCTTTCCACTCCTTACTCTCTGTACTTTTTATTGATATCAGGGGTGCCTACTCATATATGTGACGTACAGGCTATTGATATCAGGGGTGCCTACTCATATATGTGACGTACAGGCTCTTTTAGCCAGTCTTGCTTTGTGATATCAACATACCAAGTGAGAGAAATCTTACAATCTTGCACTAGGCCGAAGAAAATTACAATGTCTGGCCCCTCTATCTTTCTGTGGCTTTAAACGGGTTTTGGCTTTTCGCTACAATGATAATAACCAACAAAGAGAAAAGGGCTTAGCATTATTCAAGAAATAATGGACTTCTGTTCTTACAATCTTGCTTCATGCCGACAGCTATGCAGCGCTGTAGTCGACAATATTGACAGCGGTTGCGATGATGCTTGTTGATTACGCAGTCTCCAGAACCTCTGCATGAGTACAAGAGGCTTTTCCTAATGCTCCGCTTGAAGAACCCTTTGCAGCCCTCACAGCTCACAGCGCCATAGTGTCGTCCTACAAAGAGCAGTAATAAGAGAATCAGTGTGGAAGTTATGTCTGTGTTTGTGACTTATGTCATGCAACACATGGAGTGACACACATATCAAAGTGCCCAGAACATATTTACCCGAGGCTTTGTCTCCACACACCACACAGTATTCGACCACAGACTTGATGGGTGACTGCTCAGAACCATCTTTGGTAACAAACTGAGGAGAAGTAGTATTAAAACTGAGTTTTCAACTATTGTTTCCAAGTTCAAACATACACCACAGAAATGCAGATTGTATGTATTTTCCCCCCTCTTCTAGACATTTAAAGCTTCAATAGGCTACTCGCATATCATCATATTTATCAATCTGTGTGATAGGCTAATACATCCCTCCTTGCAAGTCACGAATAGTTTAATATGCAGAGTGCAAGTGGACCCCTCACCTGTATTTGTTGTCCAGCTAGATCAGAGGCGGTAAATAGTAGCTGATTGCCATCGGGGGTGGCAAGAAAGACTTTGCCCTGGGGAGACTCTTGCTTGGTTAGAATCACTTTTCCTGCTGTAGAATAGTCAGCATTGGCCAAGATGAATTGCTGTTTCCCAGCAGACAGCTGCTCCAAAGCTGTAACAATCTGTATCTTTTGTCCTGTCTGTTGATCTGTCACAATCTATACAAATTAAAAAGGACAAATCATTGAAACTCACAAACAAAGAACGTGAAATTATCTTGTACAATTGCTTGTCTCCAACACTACTTTCTCAGATGTAATGTTCAATGTGTATCAATCATGCTTTGAAAGTTTACACAGCAGTGACCTCTAATAGCTTATATTATGGACTTTTGTTATGTATGTAACTTCTGTATTTATGTTTATAACCTGAATGCGATGTCCTAGTCCCAATGCACCTTCTCCTGAAACCAGATGAATTTGCTGAGTCTCTCCATCCATGCTGATAATCACATCTAAGCTGTCACTTCACAGGCCCATGATGAAAATGTTGAAACTGGAACACAAAGACCTGCGAGACAATAAAACCTACAGCCCACTGGTAGTCATTTATTAACAAAAAGCTACAAATCATACTTATATCTGATGGGTCAAACAGCTGAATGAGCATTCCCTGCTGAGAAAACGAGAGAACAAAATGTGGTGCTAAAAGAATGGTGCAAGAATCTTAATGAATATGCCCACCGTCAGTATCTATCGATATGGGCTTTGGCATATGCATATGAGAATTACGGTGTATTTTCAGCTTCGTATTCGTTTTAACCGAAGGAGACTATGCTGTGTAAAGACATTAGGCCTACAAGAAGGATATTGAGAGCATGTTCGGAAATATTAAGTTTATGAGACATCTTCGGTATCACAAATAATTAAGTGGACGGTGTGTAGCCTGCAACGTTATATCATGCGATACAGTGTCAAATATATTTAGATATCTGTTTTAAAGTGTCTTCGTTAGCTTGGTAGCTAGCCAGCTAGCCAAGTGCGTAGACGCTATGGAACTCTTAAGTCGACTAAACGACTGTGGTCAAATATCACGTTTTATGGTAATGTAGCGTGGAAATCGTAGCTGTCAACGCTGGACACCCTACGTTTAACCTTTAACGTGCACAGTCGAAGTTCGTAACAACGGAAGATAAATAACGTTAGATATTTCTTTTCCTGTAGGTGAAAGGTCAACATTGAAGGGTTAAAGAAAGCCGAGGTCGACGGTACAAGGCAGACACGACGCGAACAAACACAAGATGGAATGCAGTGAACAAGCTAAGCATAGCCTTAATGCTGCTTATTTAATAAAAATACAACATTATTATAATAACGCACCAGTTGTCTTCCATAGAGGAGCTTCGGGACCAGACGCTTCCAACAGTTCTTCAGTCGACACTGGATACACTGTTAGCTAGCTAATATTAGCACATGTGCTAACATGGAAAACAACTTAGCATAGCTTGTCAGCTGTGTTGACGTGGCTACGTTTCGTGTAGTAGCAATGTCACTAAATACGGTGCATGTTTCCACTGTACTCACTTCACTGAAGCACTGCAGTTGTAAACCGATCTCCTTGTTTAGTTGTGGTTTGCTAGCTACATCATATATTTTAAGCAGAGCGCAAAAGCTAGGCTAAATTGAACTGGCTACCGCTAATTGGCTAACTAAAGCTAATTCAAGTCATTCATATCTATCCTAATTTTGTACTTATGCCGGTCACCTGCATTAGACATTCTGATATTGGCAGCAACTGAAAAACGTTCAAATTAATTTTTGAGAAGGTCAGGGTTTGTAACCCTTCCCAAACGTAACTTAAACTCGTACACATGCGCAATAAAGTTATGCTATGATGGAGCGTCTTGCCGACACTGCTATTTTGTAATGGAAGTGAAATACTTTATTTTATACAAGCGGTTGTAGTGACAATTTTTTATACCTACCCGTTCTCATTTGTCCCTGCACTTTCCTCAGGTAAATATTAAAATTGCCAAAAAGTTTGACTTGTGGTTGAAGCATCTCTCCGTTTGTGGAGGCCCTTAAAACGTCCAAGTAAATATCAACGTTTGAATTGAAAGGATAATGAGGATATTCTTAATTACGAAGCTTTGTATTGTGATACATGTTTATTTGAATCGACACTTTCCAAGATACGTGGAGTAATCTGCACAAATGTAAAACAAAGCAAGAAGTGGCAAAACGAGTTAAATAAATAGTTTGTCGATATTTACAGTGCATATGAACAAGGTCAACCATGCCTTTAGGAAAAGGCTACATGAAACGGAGGAACCATAAGTAGTGGGTAAACTAAAGGGTTCTCTAAAAAAAAAAAAGCAGGCATGGAAGTCCACGTTTCAACTAGTGGTCGAGGTAAATCCCATTTAACAAGAAACACCCTGTATGATATATACAACTGTTACATAATTAACCAAACGTGATGATCCATGTACTCCTAAAATACAATGAGCGAGTAACGAGCTGAAAAGAGTTAAACCTGTTACACAGGAAGAAACAAGACTGTGGCAGTAATCGTTAACTCGTACCTCCAAATAGTTCAGTACTTTTTCCTCAATATTATAAAATAATGTTTTAACTATGTCAAACCATCAATCAATAAACCATGGTTTGCTAAAAAAAAAACGTTTACAGAATTTACACGGCGATGAGCTAAAAGTTAGCCTGCTTATCAATACAGGAGGTCAAATATTGTCATGGTTTTATCATTTAATTAATTGCATTGTGCACTACATGCATGCTTCCGTGAGTACACAGCATTACCCTATCAGGCGGTCACTGAAAACAACAGGAAATATATTTGGATGTTCCCCCTTTAAACCTCTGATTAAGGGATGCTTCAGGAGGACCTTTCAGACTCTTGAAAGACTTTCTCTTTACTGTCAATATACTATTACATCCATGCCATGTTCATTCACTGATTCACACAACAAAGAGCCTGAGGGACAATCCATGCGTCTTGGATTGGATTAAGGTCACAGAACCGTGGCTTCTTGGAAAGCTTCTGTCCATCTGTATAAGAAAAACAGAAACATTATATCACTCCACTGTTAAGTAATTCATTTATGTTTAGGCCTTGACCTGGACTGAACTGGCCCCTCAGTAAAGTACCTCCAAGCAAACCATATATATCCCTCCTTTTAAAACCAAATTGTAAAATTCAATAGTTGTACATGATCTACAGACATTTCTTGCCAAATCTTTACTCTTTGGTGGAGAAGCAACTCGTAAATCTGAAGAGAACTGGATTTAAATTGTACCTTTGCAAAGTATGAGTGTCATCAGCTTTGAAAAGGTAATAGAGGGTGTCTTTATGGTACAGCTTGAACTGAAGGGTCTGTGTTGGGTCAGGCTTCCCCTCCACCAGACAGAACCCCAGGAGGGGCTGACTCTCAAGAGCGGCCACATCCTAAAACAACAACAATTACATCATTAAATATTAGTGTTCCTCATTTCCCTTTGAAAAAGGCTTCTTTTGTAGTGTTTTAGTGCACCAACTGTAATATCAAGAATATGTGTAAAGTTTGTGTCAAGTACACTCGTGTGCTGGGAAGATTATATTGTATAGTATTAATTTGGAGAATTTCTGGGGCCAGCAATCATTTTGATACATATTTTTTTGTAGAGATACACAAAATAAATACCAGTGAAGATGTTCAACATTTTTTTAAATAGATCTGATTTACATTGACTCTTACCTCGCTAGCAGCATACGTGTACAGGACCTTATCCTTGATGACAAACCAAAATCTTTTCCATTGTTTCTTGTTACCCTTTGACCTCTCTAGATAGCCGCTCATTGATGAGTCATCTGTATTTGCTGACACCTAAAATGTGGAAAAGCAACAAAATAAAGCAATAAAATGGCAGCCACAGTTGATGGATGGAATGTGAACATTTGCCTTTCATCTCTGTGGACATCTTTGATATATTTTAAACAACTGAAAGAGGTTTCAACTTTGCTACTCTATTGTGCATAATAAAGTGGAGCAGCAACCTCCTTCAGAGCTGCAGGGATCTTCTTCTGCCTCCTGAAGGGGAAGGCACCTGGGGATTTGCCAGTTGAAGAGGAGGAATTGCTTTGGACCTGGCGACCTTAGAATGGAGGAGTTTGAAAATGTTTTAATCTTCAAAATCAAACATTTAAAAAAAAAATAGAAACTTGCACACAAATAAATTAAACATCACTACAATCGTAATTTTGTATGTACAAGTATTTTGTAACAAGACACTTTCAAGACAAATTCTTTTTGACAAATAGCACTACTCTGAAAAGGATTCCTGAAGAATCCTGTCTATCAATCCCAATAGACAGATTACTTATTTTGAAAGCCAAACTATAATACCTGTGCCATGGGTCAGGTAAACGGTCCTCTTCTGTAGAGTGACAAAGCACTGAACGCACACTCGTGCAAGTTGATTCTTCAAGTACTCTAGCTGATGCTTGTTAGATGAACAAGTCTGACACACCACCTGCCACAAGAATATGCAAGATGAATGCCTCAAATGCCTAATCCCAATTTACAACATACATAGGAATCAAATGTTTTTTTCAGAGGCACCCCCATTTGAAGAAGTGAACTTCCTATGTTGTCTGAAACATCTCACCTTCCCACAGGCTCTGCAGTGATGTCGCCTCCAGGTGAGGGTGAACTCGCAGGTGCAGATCATACACATGGTGGCACGCAGGTCAGGGATCCAAATTGGGGCTTTAGAACCCAGGAGAGCCTCACTGTCATCTCCTTCTCCCTGCACACAGAAGATCCTCTAGTTATACTTACAGAGAATATAGCTGTTTTTTCCATTTACAAGAGAACCGATATACACATGATTATGAATATAATCATCACAGAGAAAACATTAAGGCTCACAGTAAAAACCTGAACCTTAAAACCACAAAAGGATAGTTAAATCAGCTGACCTCTTCCTGGAATCTGTTTGAAATGAAGGAGATCATCTTCTTGGTATATTCATTAATGGCAGTAGAGATGGTCTCCAACCAGTCATCTCGTTCGGCTTCGGAACTAGGAAGAGAGTGGAGAAAAAACAGTGAGGTGAAGATTTGAACAGTATTATAATATAATATTATAGAAAAAGCAATTTACACAGCAATAACATATATTTCAAAGGCCATAAATGGCTTATCTGTGTTATTAGTACCTTGCTGACAGAATGAAAGAGCGTTCAACACTCTCAATGTTGAGTTCATTTTGGTATCCCTCCTGACTGGGCCTGGTGACCTGCAGATGTTGTGTCATACATTACAAAATCTCATACTGACAATGCGTGGCAGATTTAGACTATATTGTGAACCAACCCACCTTCATTCCTGCCAAAGAAAGCATGTTGTTGAACTTGAACTGCCCGGAC
The DNA here is from genome assembly GCF_900700415.2 of Clupea harengus. Lineage (NCBI taxonomy): Eukaryota > Metazoa > Chordata > Actinopteri > Clupeiformes > Clupeidae > Clupea > Clupea harengus. The sequence goes on from NC_045154.1 coordinate 23,391,980, forward strand.
TGGACCGGAGTTGTGTACAGCAAGGCATCATTGAACTAGGAGAGGAGCATAGAGTTTTGTAGTAATTACAGGCTATTTTAGTATATTTGAGGAATAATTCTAGCATTTGTGTGTAGGAAAACGATTGGTAAATGGAATAGGGGTTTGTAGTCTGGACAAATAGTCAGACTTTGCAAAATGCTCATAAAAATGAAACAACTGTGCAATGGACATAGTGAACAGCTAGATGGCAGTAGGGTGGACTGTAACTTGCAGAGGAGCCCAGTTCTGCATTGTGATCACACGCTGCAACGATAATCATGTGAGATTGGCCAAAACCCATGGCGAGGCCCACGGCTCACACCACACAGCTCTGTACCTATACGCCCCCTGTACATTAACCTCCTAAATCTCACTCCCAGTCTGAGCCATGGTCCCAAAGTTACCTGAGAAACACTCCATCCCAGGGATCGAGCCTGAAGCCTTGAGGCAGCCTCATAAGGTCTCTGAAGGTCTCAGGGATCGAGCCTGAAGCCTTGAGGCATCCTCATAAGGTCTCTAAAGGTCTCAGGGATCGAGCCTGAAGCGTGGAGGCATCCTCATAAGGTCTCTGAAGGTCTCAGGGAATGAGCTTCATACACAGTGTGGCTCTGGATCGACGGGCCCGCTGACATTTTTATCTACGTAACAGATACTAAGTGAACCTTTCCTAATCTTTTGCCTAGTTGAAATTGAATGTGCTACCATTTCATCACCACCAACAAATGTAGGTGGTACTCCATTCAGAAGGAAGGATATCAGTTGGATTATTTGTGTCTATATATTGTGGCACTTATGTTTTTTTCACAAGCCTCTTAGAACACTACATTCTTTATGTCTTACCAAGAAAAACATTCGTGGCTGCATAACTTTCCTTGAAAGCTTCATCAGTATACCCTCTTTCAGGAACACCTACAATGACAGAAATCCCATTACCCCTGAGTCATTTGAGCACAAGCACATTTCCCAATTTTATTTTACTCTGGTTTCAAACAGTTTCTCAGTTTTTTTTAATAGTAAGTGAACATGTTCATCCAATCATGGCAAAACTGTGATCAATAGGACACCAAAAGGAAAACTTCTCTATCAAATGTCTGACAAAAGGAGCAATTTCAAAAATGTAGTGACTGGCATTGTACTGCATCAAGAGCATGATGAACACTGGCCACAGATGATTCAGAGATGAAGCTTATGAAAGCATGTTGGTAAAACTATTTTTGGACGAGAAAGAGGAATTAATGGTTTCGGGTTTTAACTGGTGTATGATGACGACAGTAACATATCATCACATTATGATGACACTACTTCCTGAGTATGTAAATAGAATTAGACGGCAGCTAAATGAACGGAGCAAGTGTAGAATAGAATAGAATAGTACAGAATATAATACACTCTATCTCTGTAGTGTAGGATCTGAGGAGCTCACCCTGCCAGGCTGAACAATCTCTTGATGTCCAGTGCAAGCTAACTGGACTTGCATGAGTTTCTGAAAGTTATCCTGTGAAAACAAAGATAAATCTGAAGTAAACGCCGCCATAACACCTCCCCAAATTATTATACACACTTCTAAAATGAAAATAAAATTGGATTATGCCCTTACCCCTTGTTTCATGATGTCATTGGCATGATTGGCTACCTCTTTAACAATATTTAAAGCAGCTGTACAAAAAAAGAACACAGAGTACAGAGAATTAGAGTATTTAAATTAGGAGTATTATTATTATAATTTAGGAACTACCACAAGGCTTCCATTTGGATAACACAGCATCACTGATACTTTATTTGCATTGTGCTACTCAACCTTGTGTATCTTTGTAGTCAGATGACTCTTCTGTGAGATTCTTTAAGTAATCTGGAAAGATACATTAAATAAGTGTAAAGACAATGGTTTACTATAAACTATACCTTTATGTTAATTTATGTGCACTAAAACTTGGTTGACAAAAAGGCCTGTGTAATCAGATTTGATACATTGGCAGTTTTAGAACACCAAGGAACACCAAGACCCTGTACAGAATTCCAGTGTTGGTTATGAAAAATGTAAAGAATGTTTTATGTAAGGAATTCTTTGGAGGAGGATTTGTGAACAGGCCAGCCAGTCTCTCGGGATTCAGGATTTAGCCTCAGGAACATGATGTAAACAACATATTTTACTGGATTTACAAATGAGATTATATAGCATGAGTTGCCATTGAGAATTAAAAACATGTGTTTGCTCCACAAAATGATAAGCATCTCCTGTAGATGGTATATGCCAACTGACAATCAGTAAGTGCTGTCTACCAGTGCCAATAATATGTACTATAAATATCTCTAGGGAAAATATCACACAAAATATTTGGAAATCAAAGATAGCATAAAAATTGCACAATACTACATTAAGGGTAGCAACAACTGTAAATCAAACTGAATTTATCAATAAGTATAACTTTATTTACATAAAAGCTAGTCCTCTCCCACTGTACCTGTGAGTAATAGCTGATATTGGGGTATCCTCTGTATGGGTTTCAGTAGGTAATGCTTCAGTGCTAAGTTGGCACAACGAGGACTTGCCTGTGGTGAGAAAAAATGAGAGTATGTAGGGAAAAATCATTACCCACCAAGAAATATACCAGGCAGTCCCAGACAGACTTTTCAAAGGCACAACTGAGCAGACAGGTTAGCCTGGTTGACTTACTTCAAATTCCTTCACAGCTGCAGCGAAGCCTGGGTTCTTCCGACATTGTTCATCTAGCAGGGCCACATTCTTGTCAAACTCGCGGATATACGTCGAGTACATTTTCAGATAGGGCCCTTTTTTAACGAAGATGTCTGCTAACCGGGAATGTGGATCCCTGTCCAACAAAATGGAAATGATATGTGCAGTCTGTGTCAGCTTTTGTGTTATATGTATTATTTATATTCACACAGATTATACAGCACTTTGAGCTTTTGTGCTTGATAAAAGATACACACGTAAATATCATATATTATACTTTATTAGTATTAGTATACTTTTCAGAGCTTAAATGTTGCATGGGATCTATTCATCTGTTATTGCTGGTGTATGCGTAAACAAAGATTATAAAGGTTGTACAGATACCATCGAGCCACCCGTTCATCCAGCTCTTTAAGCAGGTCCTCGTTGAGCTCGTATAGCTGTGGTAGGGAGTACAGGATCTGATTCAGGGCCCGTTCCTCAATCACAGGCTTCCCTGCCTGTTGAGAGGCCTTAGCCACTGCATCTCGGAAGTCCTACAAAAAAAAAAAAACAGGTTTACAGAAAAATGTCTACACAAGTCTACACAAAAAGGTACAAAAATATCACTCAGAACATACTAAAAAAAGTACTCCTCTAATTGTGCATTTGCACAAAAATAGCAATACTCTGCCCCTCTGAAGATACACCCTACAATCTCACACAAAAAATTAAATGTGACACCCATAAAATATGGCCTAGCTCTCATTCTCCACGTGCACATGGACAGCTGCCTTGGGTTCCGACAGCTTAACAACAGCATTGGCTTGAATGCAAGGGTCCGCCTGGTACAGCTTAGTAGATTGCGTGGTGCTTTTTGGTTTCCAAATGCATATGCTCAGCTTCAAATACAGCACTTGACATTTCAGAAGCCATGCCTTTCAGAAGCCCCTCCAGTCTAATGACCACTTGTGATTCAGACGGAGGCTGATGTATTTACCTCTACATGTAAGGGTGGACAGGGCAGTTCTCTCTTCTGTGATGCACTCAAATAGATCACAAAATCAGCAGTCAGCACATGGTTTCCAGCCCTAGTGCATACGTACTAAAGCTGTATACACACAAGATGTTTTACCATTCATAAATCATGCCTTGCAGTTATAATTGTTCTTGTGAATCCATGAGGCAATTAAGGGTTAAAGTACTGACTGCATTTAAGGTTAACAAAACCATGCAGTCTGAAAAACTTCTGGAAGGGGGCACAAACTGAGGGTGCTATATTCCCAAGATCACTTCTTAATGAGTTCCACATTTCTCTTGTCTGGTCAAAACAGCACAGAGGGCACAGGATTCACCCACAGTCTCAACACTCTAGAGCAGGCCGAGACAGAAGAGCTCTTGTATAGACTATTTTGGGGCCCATACAACCACTGAAGAGCTGAACAAAACCAACAAAAATGCCAGAAATTCAGTCTGTTTTTAAGACTAAAAATGTGCATGTGAACCACATGGGGTGTGCCGCAACAGCTAAAAAAATCTAAGACAAATGAAGGGCACTGTCTCACACACTGTAGCATACAATAAATATATAAAACACGAGAAGCTGACAAACCCTTTTCTAAAGGATAGGTCTTACAGTTGCTTTCAACTACTTACAATATGGAGAAGCTTCAGAACATCCACAAACCTATGGGGAGAAATGAAATGATTACTGTTTTCTTGGTAACTGGATATAGAAGAATTAATATTCCTGTAGCATAGTAACTTACACTTTTTCCGAACTCATTATTTCCCTGGCAATATGAACCACCTTGTTCTTCTTGGTTCCCCCAACGTGCTGATAAAAGACCAGTTTATTATTATGCATGTCTCTATGGGACAAATATGAGGCATATGATATGCTTGTATTAGTTCATGCATCTGCACATGCATATCCACGACTTCAACTTTGACCTCAGGTCAAATATACATCTGGATTAAACATAACAAGTCCACAAACAGACTCACGTGGTTTTCCTCATGGTCCTCTTTGCTTGAGCTTGAACTCCCATCATCCTCATCCTCTGAGCTGTGAAAGACTTCCTCCTCAAAGTGTCCATAGCACTGACCCACATCCTCCTCAACACTGTCCCTGTGAAAACACACAGAACCTTTATCACTTTCCATAGAGAGAGGCATTGGACACAAACATCCTTTCACAGTTGTAATTTTGTGTTCACTATTAATGCACAAGAGCATTTTGAGAAGTCAACAGTGTATGTTTGATCAGATGCCAGGTCAAATTTGCACAATAGCATTTTCTGTTCACTGGTTTTTAACAAACAGAATCACATGTTTTGTAATGCCATGGTAAAAGGCACTTGGAGTGAGAGCTTATGGTAATCTTGTGGAGCTATCCCTCTTGAAAAGGCTAATCTAGAAAAACTACAGTTAACAGAGAAGTGGATTGTGAATACACAGAGTTATTGCATTGAGGCATCATCTATAGTATCTGTTACATGCAACATTGTCCTGTGACTTTCCTTACCATCTCATGTAGTTTAAGGCTAGATTTAATGGAATAACAAGCTGTGCATACAGAGCTGTATAGACTCTGGTTAAACACTGACCCCATACTGGATACGATTTAAAAACAGTACAAGGCCACAGGCCACAGGCCAAAACACTAGCCTGGCTCTGCCCACCTATTGCTCTCAGCTCAGTTTTCGCTGAGATTATAGTCTGGAAAACCTATTCGCAAGATGAATCGCTCAGCCATTCTGAAGGGCGGACCAATTGACGTCCAGTGGAGTGGCTAAGTGCGACGATGTTGAAGTCAAGTGTTTGTTTCAAAATGTAGTAACAACAATGGCGTCAGTGCTAGAGCTAGACGAAACGATACAAACAGTAGTAGTAGTGCAAGAAAACAACAAAGAATTGAAGCCGGACACTGGAGCCAGAAGAATGTATGAATATATTCATCAAGGGTAAAAACATTGTTTCCTCACTGCCAACGGGGTTTGGGAAAAGGCTAATATATCAACTTGCACTGTTAGTGGTAAGGTTTGAAGCATAGCAATCCACTACTGGTCAATGTCAATTGGTTAAAGGCTGGTTCAATGGTTTCAAAATGAACTCAAAGTCTACGCCCATTTGAATGCAAAGACTGGAAACAATCTCCAGTGTAGCGGGGCCACACCCTTTCTGTTCACATAGTGAATTTGGGTCTGGTTATACCAGGCTACCAAAACACTACAAGAATATAAGATTGTAACCTGTACACAAACAAACTAACGCAACAACTGTTGTACAACAAAGACAATATGAGTCATGCTGTCAAAATTCTAGAGAGTAGGCCTGTCATTTGTCACTCAATGTCATAGCAACAATGTTGTTGACTTCGAATGAACCAATAGATTGATCTGACAGACTAGAGCATCTCCCACCTCATCATGGAATGGGACACACTACATAAGACATTAACATTCTGAACATTCAGAATTCAGAGTTGGGATGCACCACCCCACTGAGCAGCTTACTGATGTGGACGTGAGCATTTCTGAGCACCGTTTGCAAACAAGCCTCTTAGTGGAGGGTATTTGTTGCTCAACACAAGATCTTTATTGTGCAAAGTATTATCCCGGAGTGTTGACAAAGTAATATTCCAACAGATGATAACTACAATTTCAATGACCTGCAGATCATTGTTACCTGGACAATATTTATTTTCATTTAATTTCATTCGCACAAGGTTTACCAAGGCTTTACCAAATTCAAGTCTATAGGTATGATACTGTGGGTTGCTATGGAAGTCTTGAACCGCATAGAAATGGAAACAACCTGCCAGACACATTCAAATGTATTTGGAATACTTCGCATACTTCTTAAGGCTGCACTCCACCTTGTCACTTGCCCTAACAGCATTATTGTCACATCATAATGACTATGTCAGATGTAAGAATGAAGGTGTGGATATGTAAGGGCATTGTGACTCATTTAGAAGAATTTATAACCATCTAAAGTTTGCACTGACGATTGTATCCAAGGCTACGCTATATTTTCCCAAAGAGAAGTCACAGATGTCTGCGAAGACATGCTGCATAGCCGATATTGTGGATGGCTTCTGATCCACTTGACTAAGGAGCCTAAAATGTGAGAATGGGACTACTGTGAGAAAATCTTATATAAAGTGTTTTAACAACTTTAACAACTTTTAATACTGGTGTGTGGTGATGATTGTGACTAGGCATGATTAGTCCATGTGGGATCCGTGTTCCATATGGACATTGATAATTACCTCTCATATCCATTGTATGTTTGTGCGTCATCAGCGTACTCTCCTATCGGCTCATAAGGCTCCTGCTCTTCATAAATGTTGTCTTCCTCTGCCCAAGAGGGGCTCTGGCAGGTAATTGAGGCTGAGGAAGGAGCTAAAGTATTCGAGGATGGAATGTTCATGTATTCTGGAATATCCTCATAGATTGGGAAGTTCTCATACTCCACTGCAGCTTCTGCTCCAGGGAAGAAATCTTCTCCATCCACACTCTGCTCCATTACAATCACTGGACACGAGAGCTTCCGTACCACCAACGGTTTGGCCTTTCCAGCAGGGCATCCCTTTCCTTTTGGGTCCTCATCTACAGACTCTTCCATTTCCACTGACGCACAATCAGTGGCTTGTCCCCGTTTGGTCAAAAGTTTGGGCAGCTTTTTCCCAGAGATATTAATGTCCAGAAACCTTCGGAAAGAGTTTTTTTTGTTTCCATCAGGGCGAAGCAGATCCACTGATGTGAAAGACTTGGCTCTTGGCTTTATGCTTTGAACAAACAGTTTCCCCTTTGTGATGCCAGGACTGAAATTAGAAACTTGCTTTCCAATGGACTTGTTTTTATTAGGCAGTTCTTTTGAAGCAGGACTAAGAAACTTCTGATTGTCTTCAGTTCTTCCCAAGATGCTATGCTTTTTCGTCTTTGTACTCTGGGACATGACAGTCGTGAGGTGCTGTCTATGTTGATTGTCTGTGGATGTCTTTGATGGGGTTTCATCCTCTGAATTTACTCTTGTTGCCACAGTGAGTTGATTAGTAAGTTTCAACTGTTTAGGTTGAATAACTGTGCATTGATAGTCACTGTTCTCGACTCCCTCTTCCGCCTCCTCATCTACGGAGTACTCAGTTGATTCATAGAAAGACTCGATTATGTTTGGGATCTCTTTCTGTCCAAACTGAGCAGGCTTTTCAAGGTTTAGGGGTTTCTGTCTAGGAATAGGAACGGGTATGTGCAATTCTACATAGCCTGTTTCAACAGATTCATACAAGGTGGCATTTTCACTAGAAACCAGTGTGGTGTTTACTTCATCAGCCAAAGTCACTGTCTCTGTGAGGTCCATACCACTGGATGTTCTCATCTTGACTTTGCCCTTCTTAGTGTCACCCTGTGGCTCCGGGGTGGGTAACCTGGGCCTGCGGGGTACTGGAACCGGTAGTGCCTTTTTTGGGGCAGCTGGGATTGAGGGAGAGCACCCAGTGGAGTCTCTGATGTGATTCTTTGAAAAAGTGGACACGGAGGCTAACCTGTGACACTCTGAGGGTTCTGGAGAAGTCCTTGACAGTTGACAATGAGTGTTGCCATTGACCTCATCACTCCAAGTTCTTTGAAACGGAGTGCATTTTATGCCGGCAGTCATGTTCCTATGAGTTGTGTTAAGGTTGTCAGTAAGCCTGTCAACAGGACTTTTCAGGTCCACTATCACTTCTTGAGCCTTTTGCATGTGATTATTATTGCTGAAGCCACTCTGAAGCTGTGTGCTATTATGATTCGAAGTGCTGATGAGTTGGCCCTTCTTGTTCTCCGGCACGTCAGGCTCCTTGTCAAATTGGGTTTGAAATCTTGGCATGGGCTTTTTGAAACCTTCATTTTGCCTGTTTCCCTGGCTTTTTTCTGGATGGGCAATATATGTTATAGCTTGTTTGCTGTTCTCCTTTGGCCTGCATTGTGCACAATCCTCTCGACTGCAGACGCAAATTGGGATGATGTAATCCCATTCACGTTTCTTTGGTCCCAGGTGTACACCATTTCTTGAATTTAACAAACCCACATTACTAGCGGTTCCTAATTTCTCTTGTGGTGAGCTGGAGTTTGGGGAAAGGCATGGTTTTGGTGCAATAGGTGGCTTAACTCTTCTTTTCTCCACTGAAGGGGATTGTGAAAGTACATCTGGCTTGGGTGCTACAGGTGGTGGTTTTGCCTTTGGTTTCTGAATTACTTTTGGCTTGGGTGCCAAAGGTGGTTTTTCTGCACCTGAGCAATGGAATGACGAACGAGAAGAGCAAGAAATCATATTAAGGATTAAGATAAACACCTATGTAGAAAATACTACAAATCCCTGCCAAGTATACCCAGAAATCAGAAAACCACATGCAGTAGGCTATTAACTGATGTTGATCTAAAGGATTACATTGAAGAGTGCCTGTTATTCTCCTAGACAATTGCCTACTTGTAAGATTTGTTTCAGTTCACAACACAACAGCCTCGATAAAAACCATCAGAAAGGACCGATCGTGTTAAAATTAGACAAATGGTATTATTTTACACACTGTCGTTCCACATTGTGCAACAACAAACACATAGTAGGTCTACGTGCATAAGCAATGTTGTTGTCAAACTGGTTGGTTTTAGCATAGCCTAAATTTAGCCAACAAATATAGCCTACATTTGCATATCCTTGCTTATTTACAGGGAAAAACTTTATAGGTACAGCTTACACGTTGTTTAAAAAGGATTTTCCCTAAGCCCCGAAATTGTCCCCGATATTCTGTAAAACAGCACACTGACACAGGAGTCGGTCAGGTGCTTTAACATCTCAGTCGCAAATGTAGTTAAAGGTATAATTAAATGGAATAGTTCGAAGGTAACACACCGTCCATAAAGCATAGCTATGAAAACAGCAAAAGCCTATATGGTGTAAGATTCCGGTTAAGAGAAAAAAAATGCTACATAGGAAAATCGTTTTTATCAAGACTTGCCTATGCCTTACTGGGTAGTAACCACTTTTTTTAAAAATCACTGAAGGGTATTCAACCTACCTGTTCTCATCATTGTTACAAAGCCGCAGTTTCACAATTCTTTAGTCGCCTTCAACATAATCCAAATGGTCACTTCCGAAGTATAATTCACATCGTAAGTGCGATATAGATTTAATCCGTTTCGTTTTCATGGGCAGGGATAATTTCCTCTTCAATTTCGCATGTGCTTTACTATTGCTTTCCTCCTCTGTCTGAACAGCCTGCCCAGTCGAAAGTCGAATGAAGGTGCGTTGTCAGTAGCTGAACTCCCCGCTAGAGGAGCTAAATGTTGTATTCTTTCACCAGACGCTCTCTCATCATCAGACGCACCAAAAGTGTAAGTGTAAGCACGATCTTTTAAAATGTCATACTTAAAAATGACACCAGGCAGCCTATCGTATAACTTAGACGAAGCCAATTTTCCGAACCCGTCACACAACATATTTCTTCATTTTACCAATCGTCAACTGAGTTAATGAACTGAGAGTGAACTCAAATATTCGGGTTGGTCAACATCAACAGGGCAGCAGGAATCCTGCGTCCGTATCAACAATATGTCAGCATGTCAGTAGCCTACTACAAAGCAAACGCTACAGGCTTTTGTGTCTACTGAGGCTGAGAGAAACCTGAAGTGTGTTGTAGTCTGTGACCTCGAGGGTACTGTCACCATAGTGAATGAATCAGTCAGGTTTGTTCGAGGTTGGGGGGGGCACTTAAAGTGGTATTCCCACCATGGCGTTATTCTGATATTAGCTCTTCCGAAAATTGACGTTTGGCACAAGAAACCAGAAGTTGCAAGTCATTCTTGTGTTCATTCAGGAAATGATGTTGATCATATTGCATGACACTGGTTTTCAACTAAATGTGCAACCTCTCAGATGATATGGATTCAACTCGTGATATGCCTATATTTCCACCATTAGCCAAGGCCTTGACAAACTTTCCAGACATATGCAGCTGACACAATTATCCTGTTTTTTGTGTGTGAAATGGATTGGCAATGGCATAGTAGACCTTAAATCTCAGCATTGGAGCTTACATATCCAAACTCTGTTTAGCTGAACAGAGAAGACTACCTGTGCCACAGTGAGGAAAACCATTCTTTAATGCCATTAATGCCCTGTTTGTGTACTTATGATGGAAGAAGTCTGATGGTGTAGCCTTCCTTCCCATGCCACATTTGTAACTAGTAAAATCTGATGCATCCTGTCTGTCACCTGCTCAGGAGAATGTGAGATGGGCAGGGTGGTGAAATCTCAACATCCTCCCGTGGGGGCCAGCATCCTGTCCTGCTCATGCCTTTTGCCTTCACCTCACCCTGGTCTCACCATGGGCCATTCCCTTCAAGTGGAAATGTAGTAATTTCCAGTGTAATTCTTTCAGGACTCCCATTTAAAACCACTATTGGTTCCACATTATTGAGGTTTCCCTACAAACTAAGGACACTCTGCTGATGGTAAAGAGTACAAAAAGGCTTAGATTTAGGTTTGAAGTAGGGTTAGGTGTTATGACTAGGGTCAGGGGTTGAAATAGGAATCTCATGGAAGAGTGATGATAGAGGTTTTGAGCAAAACATTTCTTCTGACTAATAGTATGTTTTAGGCGGTATTTAAACATGGAATTGAAGAGAGGTCGGCTTCAGAGAGGTGACCAGAGCTGTGATCAGAGAAGAAATGATTAAGTCATGAATGAAGGCAATACCACGTTATGAAATTTAACACTGATTCAATTGCTCCCAATATATCCTGAAGATCAGATAATGCTGTATCAAATTAGCTGACACATCTATATTGATAATGCAAATGTTTCTGTACTATGCAAGATTTGAACATGCTGACATTGTTAGTTTTAAAAAAAATGTATGCCAGTAAAACAGCAAGACTGTTCCTCAAACTGCAACTCCCCCCTCACTTTTCCCTGTGAGTAAGCAAGAGGTTGAATATGAGAGACAGAGGAACTGTCGTGATGCGTGATGTTTCCGTAATCTTTTCTCCTAGGAAGACTATTCATGGCTTTTGCCACATCATCTATAAGGTAGTCTTGTCATGTAAGCTGTGGTAGAAAAGTTTTCCATCAGCAAATGTCACCAAATACAACAAGAGAACCATGCCCATGTCACATGGTAATGTGACTGTTTCCCCACCTCATCCAGAATAATTATGAAAATCTTACTGTGATAAGATGACAGCACATGTTTAGAGTCAGAAAGCCCAACAACTGTCTTTTGTAAAATAACAAAAAAAGGACTTTAGAATGTTTCATACAATAAATTGTATTTGTATGTTATGTTAAAGAAAACACACCTGGAATAAGGGAAAGAAGGATAGATTACGGTATTAAAAAAAAAAAAAAACTGGCATGAATGAAAAACATTCCAAAATGTTTTAAACAACACAGTTCCCAACTTTAACAGAATCTAAACATAACATACATTTGCTCAGGAACATCAAGTCCCTGTGGAGTAGCAGTTTCATCCTTGCTTATTGATGGTGTCAGCTGATCTTATTTAGTCAAGAAATTACACTGATTGTTTCCATAGCAGGGCTGTAAGTTGGCAGTAAGAAAATGTGACCGTGTTGGCTGATTTTAAATTCGCTGTCCTTCAAAGGTTTAACCTCATCTCTATACTTTGAAAGCATACTGAGCCTTTCAAGCGAACCACACGGGTAGTAATTACTGGAGGGTGAAGTGCAGAGAGTCTTCTTGGTCTGTATTAAATGGTGAAAACAAATCGAAATTAAAGAGTAACATTTGTCAGCAAATTTGCAAATGATTTACAAATGACACTTAGGGTATGTATGCTCCTTAGATGTGGTGTGTTAAACCATACCTCTCAAAGTGCTGAAATATTCTCCCTGGCTCTTGGGATGTGTATTCCAGGGGATTGATTCATACACAGACCTCCTTCAGCACGAGTTTTATCGGTTAGCCCTGGAGTAGAGCAATCACCAAGGATAGTGCCTCTACTCAACTGTGAACTGACAAAGAGAGTTGACAGCAATAATCAGGAATCTCTGATGCTTGTTTGGTGTTAGTTTATGCGCACATATTGTAGAATGTTTTGTCTAGAGTTGTCTAGGGTACGTCATGTACTGTTGTGAATGCACAGGAATCAGAAATATTTGACTAATCAGAGATTATGTACTCATGTGACTCAGCTGGCTTCATTGGTACCTAAATTTAAAGTCTGGAGGTAGGAAGTGGCCAAGGCGGTAGTCTCTCCTGGATTTGGCAACCTGTTTTTGAAGATCCCTGATAGAGCAGCTGTAACCATTGCAGATGTAGTTGGCAAAGAGAAGCCTGCCCCTGAGATACAACTGTGGAGGATGAGAAAACATTTAAATAAACCTCTTGCTCATACTAGCAACAGAACATGTTGTTACCACTGTCAGAATAAAGCACACTTCAGATCATTAAATGTTTCTCAGTTTCTCATTATCTAAAAAGGAATAGTTTTCAACTGTAAAAAATGAGTTTGATGATTACATGAATTTAAAGTAAGTTCAGTAGTAAGCCTAAAGTTTCAAATTAGGTCCTAAGTGTATATGTGGTAATTATCACCTGTGCATATGTAAAAACTGATTTTTTTTAGGATCATAACACAGTTAATTTATCCACCTGAGACACAATAGCTTTTTCCAACTACATAAAGGCAACATAGTATGACACAAGTGATTCCAAAAACAACACCCATCTTGGAGAATAGTCGTCATGACATGACAGCTCAGTTTTATTGTGATTTCCCATAATCTGATCTGACCTGTTCTTTACAATGGTTATCTATAATATGAAGGAAGTAGTGAGTAGGTTGTTGGAGATGGGAAGTTAAAATGAGATCACTGCTGTCAACAAAAGAGAAGTAGTGTTCTGTGACAGTGAGTATCCTCAGCAACAACAACATGCCAATGAACCATTTCCTCTGTCCAACAGTAGTGACAAACATAACTGGTTTTGACTTTGAAGAAGCACTGTAAATGCTGCCCTCTAAAGCATTATGAATAAACTGCATAAATTAATCCTGGGCCGACATACTGACCAGGAACATCCCGGGGGCCACATTATGTCTACGCTGCATTAAAGTGTTGTGGGGCTCCATCCGGGCCTCTGGACTGGGAACTTCGTATCGCAGGAGTCGGAAGGAATCCATCTGACACTGAAGAAACAAAGAGCTATAGAGTACTGGTTCCCTGATCTTACAATGAACTAGTCAACCAGTAAGGGTAGCCTCGAAGTTGCTTGTTATGTCACATCTCTGTCATGTCCTACCCATGTAACTCATGATCAAGTTTTGCGATCAGACAGTACAAGAATTCCCAAGAATTGTATTTAAATGTCTAAAATGCATTACATTTTCTAAAATCTTCTAAAATGCATTCAATTTGTAACCTTTAGAACCTTGCACTTACTCAAACCGATTTTATTTATGTGTATATATGTACACAGCACAAGATGAATAACATGTCTGACTTTACCTGAGTACATGGCATATTTCTCTTCCTGTTCGTCTTCCTGTGAAGCTGATCCAGTATGTCACTACTGAATGAATAGGGTGAGGGTGCTTTCTGCACAGAAGAGATGCAAACCACCAAGATCTGCTCACTGTCAGATCCCTGCCCAGCTATGAAGGCATCATACTCCACATCGGTCAGCATGGGTATCTGCTTGCAGCTGCAACGGCACGACTGCCAGCTCTCGTCTCGCTGCAGCGTGGCACGGAGAACAACAGGGCAGGGGATGGCTGAGTCAAAAGGATCCAGGGGCATGGGAGAGGGGTGCCAGTTTGCAGGGAGCCATGGAACTAAAACTGAACTGGAGGAGAGAGAGATGATTTTAAGATGGGTGAGGTAAACAGGGAAAATGTTATGTTATGGTAATGGTAGCACCAAAACATAGTACTAAAAATCACAAATTGTACTCTAGCTTGATGTTACTGTGAAGCCTGATGGTGCCAGTGTCTGTGAAGTGCTGAGGGTCTTCCTTCAGAAGCTTCATCTGTGCCACGAGGCTGTCAATAAGGATGGATTGCTTAATATTGTTCACTGTTCAAAGTTTTTAATTGAGATACATAGCCATCTATGATAAGATGGTGATTGTGTGGTCTTCCTTACCATTGTGTTTTTGATGAGGAAGGTGTGCAGTGGCTTATAGGAGCATAGACATGTCTGGTAGTGGCCTGTCCTCTCCCAGAACCTCTGTGTGTCTGAGCTGAGCTGCTGTGTTTTGGCATGAAAGTGCCCAAAGAGGGAAGAGGTACTGACTGCGTCTTCTGCTTCAGCCTCTGCTGACATAGGGCCTGTGAATTACTCTTGATATCCAGGCCACAAATGCCTAATGGAACACAGCATTAGGAGAAACCTATAAAAATTCCATGTCTGCGTATGACAAAATGAACACGGTAATGTGATCATATAACACACACAGTAGTAATTAATGTTCATTCTCAAACGTGTTAAAATACTACTCAGCGATACAAATCACAAGTGAAGCCGTTACAAGTATATAATCCCTGAAAGCTCTTTCATGATTTTTTCTTAAAGCCCCACATGAGTCAGCTTTTGCCCCCTGCTGTACCCGTGATTATGCGGTAGTGCTGCAGCCACTTCTCAAGAATGTGCCTGGCTTTTCTCCGCAGCCTTTTCAGCTCGAGCAGGGGACAGGCCACCCGGTGAAACGGAGAAGGATCCTCCAGGCATTCGGCCTCCCGGTCGACCTGAAGGGCCTCACTGGGTGGTGATGACATCTTGACAATGCAGAGGGTTTTGTTACTCTACAGTGAGTTACTTATCACTTACAGCCTAAATCGAAGTGCATTCTGGTACTTGCTAGAAGGCTGCCAAACAACATATTCTTTAAGAGAATGAAGAATATATTTTTTGGCTCATGTACTGTTTTCTTCCCTTTAACATGCCCTACAATATAGAAATGGTACTGGAAATAAAGTGGTGGTAAGTTGTAAATAACTATAACAACTGTAACAGACACAGCACTTACAGTATGTATATTTAAAACACATACAGTACATACATCTAACCTGTTTGTTGTGGGTGTCCAGGTTTGACAGAAAAGGTAATGTGAGCTGGACAGTTTCATTCTGAGCTATGAACATCAAGCTAGCGTTGGTGCCACTGCATAGTCTCACAGTAATTTCCTCTGTTACCTGAGGAAAATGAAAGTGTTGGAAAGTATTAGAAATGTTGTTAAATGTGGAGTAATTAAAAACACTCTACAGGGACTAACTGCAGCATGAATTGGAATTACCTGCAATAATACTGGGCTGAAACCTAACCAGACCAAATAGTGATAAACAATGGCTGTCAATCCTCAATATAAACTATGTTTGGAAAGCAGATAGTGGATCATGATCGGGGCAATAATGGACCCGGCAGTGATACTGCAATTTGATCAGCTGAGTCTTCAGGGGTCACTCAACAAGTCCATTGTGCCCCCCTCTTCTCTCCCATTCTTTCATCGCCTGCCTCACACAGGCAGTCACATGGCCACCTGTTCATCGACTACATCATCTGTGCAGGGCCCTCTCTCTGCCTGTCAGTTTGCGATGGCCCTGTCTGGGATTGTAGTCGTCAATGTAGTAAACAAGTGTCTATTTATTTACTTTTTTTGTTTGGCCCCTGTATCATACCTGATCTTAGAATATCTAATTTAAACTAGCACTGGCATAACATGTACAATTATCTGAGCTATTGCATAAATATACAATAATTAGTTTACACATAGGACTCCAGTCTTTCATTAATTTGTCTTTAAAAAGGCCCACAACTTGTACATTTCACATAGGTTTGTCTATCAGAAGTCAGCAAAAGTCCAAGGACATTAGCACTAATATTAAGTTTTAAATGAAGGTGTATTAAATAGGTGTATTTAACTAAATAAGTGACAGTAAACAGTAAACAAGAGCAGAGCAGAGAGCAAATGAAGGACTGGTGTATTGTACTGAGGTATTCACTGATTTAAGACAGAGAGAGAGCACCTCACCTCTATGACCACTGTCTCCCCTGGTCTTTTCCCTGGGCACCATCTCCACTTCTTTATCACTGTCCCAGTTGGGTCCAACATCATCCCCCCAATCTGATCCCATACAGCATAAATCACTCCACTGGAGAAAGCAATCGAAGACAATACTAATTGAAAGTTGAAAGAATCTGGGTTTGGAAGAATTGTGAATCTATACCTCCATATATACTTTTACATTTATATTTATACATTTTAGTTCTGTAATTCATATACTGTACATAAACAATAAAGTGTAAACACATTACAAACAGCATACACTATCAGGAAAATTGTATTATCTATGTTGACCTGGTAAATCCAATGGAAAAGAATCCTCTATGTTAGTGTCTGAATGTTTTCACACACTTAGTTTCCAAACCTGCAAAGGACACAACAATCTTATGTTTACCTCTGAGGACGAGAGACAGTTCCATGACCAAACGCAGTGACAGTGGCCAAAACACAGGCTGGGGATGTATCACTGAAGACATTTGTATAGAAACCACCAGAGCTCAAACCAGAGTGACTCTGACATACTGCAACTTGACCCGAGGGATAGCTGATTAAAAGCAGTCATGGGGAAATAGGCTTTATTGGAGTCTCTTTATACTTATTATGTGTTTAAACTAAAGTGACACAATGAAAGCCAAATCCACCAAGTCTATACCACTTCTTGAATTTGGCCAAAATACAAGTTTGAAAGAGACATACAAAAAGACGATTCTGTTACATCTCACATAGAACATTGGTCTGACTGTAACTTGTGTTCTATTAAATATGTCTGTGTGTGTATGTGTGCGTGTGCGTGTGCGTGTGCGTGTGCGTGTGCGTGTGCGTGTGCGTGTGCGTGTGCGTGTGTGCGTGTGTGTGTGTGCCATTTGCAATGCACCTTTACAAATACTAACAGAAATATTGCATTATAACATGACAGATACTGGTAGGATACTAAATGACTGATGTTCCATCATGGACCCTGTAGTGAAGTTTCTGCAGCGGTGCCGTCTCAAGCCTTAGCACTGGGACTTTGGGTGTGCCATTTCGGAGAACAAACAGCTGAACTTTGTTATTTGTGCTCTTCCTCCCACGGTCTTTCTTGGAGTCACCATAATGACGAAGGAGAACTGCACTCTCCACTGGCGCAACTCTTAATTCATTTATAGGAGTAAACACATGAAACATATTTTAATTAGGTCAATTTAAATAGGTTGCAATTACCGCATCTTTAAATTGGGCTGTCATTAAACGAACATGCTATTTTCATCGTATTTACAAAAGGTAATATTGCAAGGGATGCAATGTGCGATAACTCATCATAGCATCACTCACAAAGGTTTTTGAGTTTTCTGAAGCCTATCCACAATCCACTGGCATAAACTGGTCCAATGAGAGTCACTTGGAGTTGTATCCTCTGGCTGTATGATCCATTCTAGATAGGAGACACTTTACTCAGGTAACAACAAATAAGTGCATATGTGTTCTCTAACTACATGATCCATTCAAGCAACTGGAATTGTTACCTTGGCCTTTGCAGAATTGGGAAGACATTGCAAATCCTATGGTTGTGGTTGCTTGAGACCTAGGTGCTGAAAGGAATAACTGCAGATATAGCCTACGAGAGGGATCTCATGCAACATTACATTCCTGGAAGTCCATTTCTCCATCTCCATGTTACTTTAAGCAGGATGGTCCACATATAGTATGCTCTTTTACTTTACTTTTCCTAATCCAGACTGCCCAATCAGTTTAACAACAGTGCATTCAGTCCTACTTAAATCATCTGTGAGTGACCAATGTTTCTGTGGACCATCTATCACCTATCTATACAGAGAACAACACAAGTCATTTGTAATTACAGTTTTATGGTATGTGTTATTCTACAACACAATTATTTGCAATTTTACTTATATTCACTTATATTCTGAATGCCAATGGAGAGGGACAGAAATAGCTTGATATGCTATAAACCCACTGTTCTGTGGTGTCACATAGTCCTATGTAAACTTATCCCATCACTTCATCACAGCGGACCGTAACCAGATAGCCTGTCTACTTAGCTCCTCTGAGGTCGTAAGCGCTGACTTTTTATCTGCGAGTGAATGCTTATTTTTTAAACACAACTTCCATTAATTCTCTTTATCGTCCGGGAGTATGGTGTGGCTGTTTATTTACATTTTTTTTTTTACCTGTACCGATGAACATTTTTTTTTTTAATGTGAAGTCTATCTTCGTTCGGATCGAACAATTTACCTCTATAATCATTCATAGCCGACGTCTGTTTAGGGTTAGTTGGAGGTCCATCAACACTTTCCAGCGGCTCATTTCCCACAGGTTTTGCGTGAATTTTACTTCTGCTCTTTCTCAACGAAACCCCAGACTTTCTTTCTTTCCGTTGCTTGCTCGTGTTCGTCTGTGAGAGGCTGCTTGTTTTGGGATGGGCATCTGCAGTCAGTTCTTTCCATGTGTAGTTTAGAATATTTACCAGTCCCCGTGGGAAGACGTCTTCTCCCCACTGTGCGTAACGGCAGAGAAGTAAACCCAAATCCGTAAGCATTTGGGGAGCAGTACGTTTGTATTCCTCTATGGAGGAGATATCATTTTGCGTCTCTGTCACCTCAGTGTTAATGTCTTGACCCACATAGTCCTCTCTCTGATGGTACAAATTGTCCTTTTGTTCCACGATATGGATCCTGTCCTGTGCATTTGTGTCTGGTATATTGGTGAAATCTTCCTGGTTGACGGCGTCTAAGTTTGTTGACAATCTGTAAAGGGTAAGAGAAAATAAACAAGTAACCTAATGCTGTTCATTTTCACATGATTCATACTCCTTATTCTGAAATCGCAATTAGTGAGTAGCCTCCAATAGCCTACCTTTTAACAGATGACTCCGTTTGTGCATCTTGTTCAGTAACACGGCGTTTGACAGCTGTTGGCTAAAATGATGAAATAGCTATGAGCTACTTGTAATTAAAAAGTATGGATCAATTGATGTACCCTAATTTGGTAACGTTATTACATGCTTTATTGGATTAGCTCACCTGGTCAAAGAAGAACACGGGTCCCATGTTTCCCGTCATTGCAGATGGCGTTAGGTTCTAAAGACCTGAATGAGAAAAATACCAGACTAATGAGGGAAATAACTTAGATGTATGTATGGTTGACATTTTTTGTCAACTTTAAAATATAAGTAGGCGTATGTTAATTCATCATTTATTGAATTTAGGTCATCATTGGTAGTCCCTTCCGTCGTACCTCAGAGTCAGAGACAGAGTC
Organism: Clupea harengus; assembly: GCF_900700415.2. Taxonomy (NCBI): domain Eukaryota; kingdom Metazoa; phylum Chordata; class Actinopteri; order Clupeiformes; family Clupeidae; genus Clupea; species Clupea harengus. The sequence continues at coordinate 23,411,998 of NC_045154.1, forward strand.
TATTGCTATTGCCTACTTGTTGCGAGTCTGGGGGGTATTCGTCGTAGCTCGCTAAACAGTTTAGCGAGCTAATTTTCAGGCTAAGATAAAAAACGCCCCTCTTTTTGGTTCGTGGAAGCAACTTTTGATAAATCACCATAGTTACATATCGATTAGCACTAACCTGCTCCAGGGCAGGCTAACTTAAGTGTAGCTGGATAAGCTTGCCACACCCCCGGAAAAAGGAGGGATCCCATTGACCAAGGACTGATATTAGAGTTAGATTAGCGGAGGGAGAGAGTTCTTTGCGATCGCCAAGATCCATTATTCTTGTATGAGCGCTACCGATTCAGCCGACAAGGAATCATTAATTTACAAGACCTTCTCGAGTCATTTATTGCAAACACCACATTGACTGTCTTGCGCTTTTTTGCGAGTGGTACATTTTTGTAGTGTCGGTGATGCAGAGAACAAAGCACTCATAATTATATGAGTGTTATTAGTACACCATAGCATATCATTATTGTAGAAAATGATTACGGTGGACTCATGATAAGAATAGAGAGAAATACAGACAATTTATTTTCACTGCTTCAATTTATTGCATTTGTTATTAATACATTTAGTCATTTAACAGACGCTTTTATTCAAAACGACTTCCAAGGAAATGTAAAACTACATAAAGGAAGGAGGCGAGGGGATTAGAACTAGCAACCATGCAGATGCATACCGGTAGATGAAACCTCTGTACCAGCTGACACTTGGCGTCAGGTATTCATACATAGATATCACCGTATAAACATCCCAACACACCTTGTTCTCACAGCGGTGGTGGTGTTGAATTTTGCCATGATTATGGTCTTGTATTCTTCATAAGCGTTCATGTTCATCTCCTACTCGCCAGCGGAGAAAAAAAGAGCCCTTTTCTTTGAGTTTAGAACCATTATACCGTTAGAAAATCATGGTTTTGGTGATCGACCTTTCCTGCCTTTTGAAGTAGGACGTGCACGCGCAAATGCCATGATAACTTTAGCGTGCTTGAAATTAACCACATGATTAGGATGCGGGACTCTGACACCAATATGAATAGGCTAATGCTTTGCTTACCTGTTATACAGCTCTGTCTACCTAAGCTGCTGTTTCGGTGTTGGACTGAGGCAAGGCGTGTATGGTGCAATCATGGTAAGACTATTAAGCATCTGAGGCCACTTGGTCTTTGACCTGGATGGTAGAACTTGAATCATGTTCCCTTGAGTGCGGTTCATTCTCTCTGCAGGACCATTTTCCATCGGGTGATATGGAATGGTGTGAGATTTCTCTACCCCAGCTATCAAGAGTTGCTCTGCAATTAAAGAGCGGTCAAAGTTTGTCCCTTGATCAGAATGAATACATGCAGGAAACCCATACATGCAGAAGAAATTATTCCAAGAACACAAGCTACTGATTTAGTAGATTGATTAGGGAAGGGATATGCACACTCCAGCTTAGTAAAGTGCTCAGAGATCAATAGACTTGTTATTAGAATCTTCTGCTGGCCAGAAATTAATGCAGACTAATTATAAAGGAGCTGAGGTAGCAATGGAAACGAAAGAGGCCCTAGCCTCAGGTGCTAGAGCCTTGCTAACTACACACCTCTTGTATAGGTGAATGTAATCTCTGATGTCTCAAGTGTGATCCAGTAAAATCTTTGTCTGGTCAGCCACAAAGTACGCTGCTGACCCTGATGATCTGCCTCATCATCAATACCTTTTAGCACCAGACATCTAAGCACTTCAGATATTCAGATATTCTTTTTTAGTGACAGGATTCTTAGACACTCCTTAAAATACACCTCAAAGTTCTCAGTGTCCCCCATGATTTGTGATTCATGCACTCTCTCCCGCCTGGACGAGCAACGCCCTCTGACAATAAAGAATTTGACACTGCAGATAGTGGGGTCCTGACACCGCTTGTCGTACGGCTCGTCGTCAGTAAGCACAGGCAAGGGATTCTGACCGGTCATAGACATAGCCTTCAACTGCTGAACATGAGAGATGGACCTACATTTAGCACCTTCCTCCCAGTGAACCTCCTCCAAATGACAGCTTCTGTGTAGTTCCCAGTACAGTAGAAACACTAGCACACCCCACACCCTGTGACCTACCCTGACACTGTGAGCGTGTGTGCTCAGGACTGAAAAACAAAAAGCAGTTATATTGTGGATGGGTAGTATGATCAGCACTCTGACAGACCTCACATTTAAAACTCTGCCTTACACTCTGATCAGGCCGGCTTGTGGGGAGCTTGAGCATCACACACCAATGCCCTCTCCAGCATGCCCAGAAACCTGCCCAGTAACCTGTCCAGTGTGGTACCCTCTGCAGCTAAGCTATCTGGCTTCCCCCCCCCCGCCCTCCACTGAAGACTCAACAGGAAACCTAGTGCAATCCACAGCCCCACCTACAGATGTGTGACAGCAGAAGTGGATTGCTGAGATGCATGTCCCCGCTGTTCATTGAGGTTTCTTAAAAACTCATCTAGAGGTGCCTGGACTTCACAGGCAGCCTGCTCACTCTGAGGCTTACTTATAGAAACATTAAGGAAAGATCTCTGTTGGGGCAATGCCTAATAAACATGGCAGCAACTTCTACAATCTGTAGCCAAACTGACCTACTTTCATTCACCTGTTCCGCTACCTCAGCTGCCCTATTCAACCTGATCCAGTAGTCAAGAGTATGCTCACTGACATACAGCAGAGGAGAGTCGAACTCCGCTAGAGGCCTACCGGAATACACGGCACTGTCAAAATGCTGTCTGAGGATGCGGAAGACAACATCCACGTCACCAGAATCAGATACCCAGACATTATTGCGAGATCCTAAGTCAAGGAACCAGGGTAACGGCAGTGTGTTCTCAGTCTTTGCATTGTATTGTTTTGGTGGAAAATCTGCTTTTATTGCTTTATGTTCTGCAGCGCAAACTTGTCGTCCACGTCTCAGGATTGATTTTTTATTTATTGATTATTGACAGTCTGCACAAATGCAGTTTCTACCAGAGCTAAGTCCTCCTCCGTTTGCCCCTTTATCTGTTTTGTCGCTATTATACCGTGTGCACAAGTATTGAAGCTGGGGCTCTGCAAGAGTGAGCCGCAGGAAAAGCCTCCAATTTAAGGCCCCATGCAGACGGACTCTAGTTTGCCTGAACCCGGGTTCATTTTTCACACCTATTTCACACCTACCCACTTTTTACATCGCGTGCACATGAACCCAGTGAATCCGATTGACTCAGCTGTAGTACATCCCCCACGCCTGTTGGTGGCGCTTTGGTGCTACAGACAACTGAAGAAAACGGAGAAGAAGAAAGGCGCATGCTGTCAAAGTAACATATGACAGTAGTTGAGCTCCAACTAGCAACGTTTAGCTTAGCCGCATAGCCTACATTTAATCTGCACAGTAACACATTATGGTGGTTTATAAAATCAGTGGTAAGAGCAGACTGTAGGTTAAGCGAAAAATAATTATATTTGTTATTGATAATAAAGAGTTTAGAACAGTGCAACAAAGCAATGTGCAACATGACATGTCTGAGTTGCCTGTGCTTTATGGAGATGCTGAGCTTGAGCAGGAGAGACCACAATGCAAGTGCTGTGGATCCTGAATGTTTCATGGTTTACAATTGCTTCCAATTTCATGGTTTTATTACTAACAACAAATGTAGGCTATTGTTGAGGGCTTTGTCCCTCACGTACTGTAGGCTACCTCTGAAGTAACGTTAACGCTAGCTAGTAGCTATCGCTATCGTTGTCTGACAGGACTAAAGCTAACGTAACATTCATCTGTTTTGAAACTTCCGTCTATAATAAAAAATCTTTTCACGTCAGATTTGCTCATATAGGCTATTGCTGACACTTTTAAAAACAGTTTTTTGAAAAATGATCTGATGCAAATAGATTAAACAGTGATAGATTAAAGTGTGGCTTGTTAATGTCATCCCTTTCCTAACAACAGATAGATAGGAATTGTAGTGGCAAAAACAGTTGAGTTTTTTTCCTTTAAACCCCTAGATCCTATTCCTACGTCCTAATTGATTTTACCACCATGGAGAAAGCAGGAGAAGCAATGTCAAGACTCGCAGTTCTGTCCAATAATCCAATACAAAGGGAGTTTGACCATCCAATGTTGCCGGTTTTATTGTATAAAAATTGTCACAAAAAATAAGGATGCAATTGCAGTTTTAAAGTCCAAATAACTAAACGCTGCAACAAGCTGAACAGGCCCAAACGGAGACAGCGTGGTTCACGGCCTCAGCACTGAGGTCAATGACGGTAATTGCGCCCGCCTTCTCCCCGTCATGCGTGTCTGGCAGCCATTTCAAGGGTGGCACCGTCACCACCTATAGAGGGCGCACACTCGCAATTCCACAAAAAGGGGAAAAATCAATAAATCATTCCAAATACAAAAAACTTAAATGCGGCTCCTACAGATACATTTGTATTAATCCTGTTAAAGGAGCAAGGTAATAGGAAGAATATTTTTTTTTAAACTGGAGAGCTGTTATAACTGGCTGCCAAACTCACTGCGCCATGGCAAACTATTCAGTTATTAAATAATGCCGGTTGTGTCCGTTGTTCTGGCTGGTCTAATGATGCGATCACGTGGGGCAATACGATTAGGTATGCGGATAGCGTGCAGACGAACACCAACAGCAATCGGATTTCGAGGTTACTGTCGCTACACGATGGTAGTCCTTTGGGGGATCGTAGTCCCTCACATTGCGCATGCGTCATTTTGCGACACTGTCGACTGCTGTCGACAGCGAAGCCGCGCGCGCATGCGTCACAACGACAGATCAGTTTTCAATCATGGAGAAAAGCGACGAAAGGCAGTTTTTTGAAAACATGACCATTTATTTAAAAACAAAGAAGATGTCACAGTGGACAAAACAGATGAGGTGGAGGATCAAAAAGTCTCTCCCCAGTTTCGTTTCATATGTTGACGTAGAGCCTTATGCAGTTAGCCGTTTACAACATAATTAAATATAACATTAAATATACCCACATCATGCGTTAAGACAAGCCCCATATGTTGACGTTCAAATCGTTTACAACATTATTAAATATTACGTTAAATAAACCTACATTATGCGTTAAGACAAGCCAGATATGTTGATGTTGATGTTGAGCCTTATGCCGTAAACCGTTTGTGTCTGAGCATGCGCAATTTGAGGGACTACGATCCCCCAAGGACTACCATCGTGTAGCGACAGTTACTCACTTTGGACCCCCGATTCGAGGGAGTGCGGATACAGTGTGCGGATACAGTGCGTTCGTCTGCACGATAGGGCTATCCGGAGTCGGGGTTCACCGGGTTCAGACAAACTAGAGTCCATCTGCACTTGGCCTAAGATTGCCAAACGTGGAAATTCACCGTAGCCACACCCACGCCACACCTCATATCCACAGAGGTGTGGGAAGAATACAACTCACACTCAACAGGGAAATTTTACTTTAGAGGTGAAATTCAGGGAAACACATTTAACCCTGCTACACTGATACTCTTTGCATGCTGTTTGTTATGAAGTTATCAGCTTCAGTTTTTCTGGCACCTTTCCATCTTTCTGTCAGAAAGCAAACTTGCCCCAGAGAAGAACAGAAAAAAACCACAAAAAAAAACAAGTATGAGCAAGTAACCTGAGATGAAAAAGCACATAAACAACAATAGTGAAAGTAGTCATTCGAGTCAACTCTGTCCTTGTTACTGATGGCGACTCAAGATTTCCACTCAGCAGTGACACATTTCGACATAAGGACAATCATTTTATCATTACATACTGTTGGTTACGTTTCACATATTTTGGTTGGTGAGGATGGTTATGGTGATGAGGGCAAATGGTGAGGATGGTTATAGTAATGAGGGCACATTACAAGTACTTATCCAAACCCCATAACCAGAATACCCAGATCCCCCCCATTAACATTGAATCGGATTATGCAAATCCTAAAGGATTTTTTAATTAGGGTAATGCATTATTTGCTTATCATAATATAGCACAAGGATTCAAAGTAATTTGTTTTTAATGTGTAAAACTAACCTGCTTCAAGATCCAGAGTGTCATAGGGGGTGAAAAGTAGCCCAAGGCAACCTTGTGTTTTAAGACAATTCCCAGGTTTCATACATTTCTTACTGAGGAAACATTGAGCAGAGGGAACAGGAAACTCTCCTTTAGAGGTTTAGACTTCCAGAGAGCCCTCAAGAAACCCAGGAAGGGTCCAGCCCCATATAGATTTGATGATTAGCTTATTCCTGTCTGTAATGCAATTCTAAATATCAGAATCATCTTTATTATATGAAAAAAAAATGGCAAAGACTGCATTGTGTTGATCTATTTGGATATCCTCATAAAACATGTAGCTTTGCTTTTTTGTTGTCAGCCTTTATTGTGCAAAAAAAAAAGTGTTAGTGGGCATCCAGTTTTCATGAGAGACAGTGGGATAATGTTTCATCCTGAAGGATTATGATATGTTGGGTGGTGCATGAGCTGTATTTCATCCTGCTGTTAAGGAGGAGACAGTTTTGTTATGATGTGGAACATACATCAGGATAGTGGAGGGCGACAGTGGTACAGGAGGTAGAGAAGTCGTTTAGTGATCAGAAGGTTGCTAGTACGATTCCCTGTCGAAGTGTCCTTGAGCAAGACACTGAACCCCTAATTGCTCCTGATGTGCAGTGTGCCATCAGTGTAAATGTAAAATGTGTATACATTGTAAGTCGCACATATGTAAGTCGCTTTGGATAAAAGCGTCTGCTAAATGACTAAATGTAAATGTAAATAGCTGCATTGTTTAGTGCACATCATGCAATCATGGCAGAAATGAATGTTACAGAAAAAGTTTGGAGAAACCAGTATCAACACTGAGAAGGGACTGCAATATAGTAAGTTGTAATTATGAAGTTAGGAATGGGCATATGCGTCGTGTGGTATAGAAGTAGGCTTATTTACTAATAATACTGTTACTCTGGAGGACTTTGATTGTACTCTGTCTCCATACACGGTCATACGCGCAGGCCTCCTGATATAATCTTTATGGTTTGCGCATTATGTGCGCAAAGAGTATTCCCTCCATGCGCAATTTATAGGGATACACCCCCTTGTTACAGGTTGAGTTCTCCCAGCAGCCTATGCGTCTGCCTCCTGCTCAGCCGCACCAGTAATCATGGCGGACGGAGAACTTCAGGTGCAGGGAAAACTCGAACATGAGGCAGTAGCTAATGGGGAAACAGTGAACAATGTGATAGAGGAGACAAATCCCGCTGAGGAAACTGCTAAGAAAAAGAAAAAGAAGAAGAAGAAGAAGTCAGGGGCCTCAGGTTGGAATTAATTTTTTCAAACTGTCGTGCAGTATGACTGGTCGTAAACTGCTTTGAGTATGCTAACTACCGTTAGCTAGCTAACTAAGCCAGGCCAGAGTAACGTGAAGTGTCAGCTAATGTCTGATGATTGGGTAACGTTGTTTGTTTTTGCACTGCAAGATTTAAACTAAAATATTTTTAAACACAACTTTTAAAGACCATAGCAGCTATGACTATGCTCCGTCTGTATCTGTTTAAGGCGTAATAAGAAACGTTTCTGTCCAATTTAAACATTGCGAGCCAGCCATGTGATGGAATGTGCTCGTATTGTAAATGTGCATGCGTTAATGCGTTAACTTGCATCATTGAGCCAACGCTACTTTTTCAGATGTAACTTGGGTAACTATATGCAGCAACTGCTAACGCAGTAATCACATTCACATGGTACGCTTCATATGATCTCCACAAACTCTTATGTGCGTTGGCTTTTGAAAGGGCATTTATTTTTTTTGTGAGGGTATTTGGCGTTTGCTACTAGGTTATAAAACTGTTTTTTCAAGGGAGCTTCTTTTGCCGGTTTAACAGGTCGTATCAACAGTAATGTTAACCTTCTCCAAACACTTTTGATTAAATCCTATTGGAACCGTGTAACCTAATGTAGTATTGCATGCTATGTATCCAGTATTCCAAAAATATGGACACAAATGAGTGGGTACATACAACACATGACACACTTACTCTTCTGACTTCTGATTCTGTAGCTGTATGATCTCTTCACAGTGTATGGTGTATTTTCGGTGCAGTTTTCTTTCTGCCTGCAATGAGTCACAAAAAGGGCACGTTCTACTTGTTGTCAGCTCAAGTGGGTTTTTCAATTGGCAGGCCCTTATATGTGGGTGGATTTGTTTTGCACTGAAGGAAAGAGAAATAACCTTAGTTTGGGTGAATTCCATTTGCATACCTATTGTTGCCTAGCCTAACAATTGCAGTGCAGTTAGAGTTGGAGACTAAAATGCCAGATGCAGATATGGCATATTAATCAGATCCACCGGGGAAAGGTTTGATACCTCTGCTGTATATGGCCTCATTTAACGTGTCTGTGTGTGCGCTCGCACGCATGTGTGTTTGACATTGAAACAGGGAACATTGAGGCAGAGGGCGATGGAGACTCCAGCAGTGTGGGCAAGGTGACAAAACAATTGGAGCAGCAAGTCCTGCAGGAGAAGGAAGAGGATGCAGAAGAAGGTGTGCCTCTTCCCACAGTTTATTCCTTATGTAAAGTAGTATTTATTGTTACACTAGGCCTGTATTGCTCCTAGCTTGATAGTTTTCTCCTTTGTACATAGTTTTGGATAAAAGCGTCTGCTAAATGTAATGTAAATGTAAATCCACTATCTTCCATTATATATATTATATAGCTGCCATATCTGCTAATAGTTTTCTAGATAAGCAAAAAGCCATAGTGTTAACTGAGCACAATGTCATGCAAGGCTGATGGCGTCAGTTTTCGTTGATTCATGCTACAGTAAGCAAATTTAATTACATTGAATGTGATCGTTTTAACAGATGGAGAAGAGGCTGATTCAGCAGGAAAGAAGAAAAAGAAGAAGAAGAAAAAGAAAGGACGTGAGTAGTGTTATGGCTTATTGAGGCTGACATGCCCCATTTGGTAGAGTGAGTGGCTGTTTTCTCTTGCCTCAGTTTGTGTTTCAACTATGCACATGGGCAAGGAGCAGTCGAGGGGCCTACAGTTAAGCCTGAGTAATACTGTGATCCATTGAACATGTTGTCTGTCATTGTATGCCAAATAACTCAGTTTGATGCAACCAAAAAGTTTCCTTGTTACAATTGTGTCCCGGTGTTATTTGTCCATTCATGTAACATTTTATAAGAGTGCAAGTGTCTCATGATGCACATGTTTACTATTTCTTTGGAAGATTTCAGTCATATAAGGTGCTTGTCCCCATTTTATTGTCAGTATTGCAGGATACCAACTTGTTGCAAGGTATTAAATGTTAGCACTTGTCCGGTTTCCCTCACAGCAAAGGTGCAGACGGATCCTCCATCAGTTCCTATCTGTGAACTCTACACTACTGGTGTTTTCCCAAAGGGACAGGAATGTGAATACCCATCTACACAAGACGGGTGAGTGAGACACTTGTAAAAGTACTTCCCCAGGGTGTTATTAACTGCCCTGTTGAATACTTTGAGTATAAATTTGTATTTTTACTATTTCTTTGTCAAATTTGTATCTGTTCTCAGCGGGTTTGGAAAAGAAAAGGAAAAATGTTGAATAAGGCAGTGAAAGTAAGATTTGCAGTACGATAATCGGGGGAACAACAGGCTGACCTCTCAAAACTATCTGATCTTTACATAGTAAGGGGTTAGCAATAATAAGTTAAATGTTGAATTGAATTTTTTTTTGTCAACAAATCAGAGCTAACTTTTACAAGAACACACTTATCATTACAATTGTGTGTGTGTTAAAAAAAAAAATCTAAACATAGAAAAATGTTTTTTAAAAATAGAGATCTGTTTCAGATGGCCTCTTTAAAAAATCACATTGCTTCGTTGTGGATGTTCACGGGTCCTGTCTTTTCGTCTATCCATCCATTTACACGTCATTCTATCTTGCCCTGCCAGCCGCACCACAGCATGGCGGATGACCAGTGAAGAGAAGCGGGTCCTGGACTCAGCCAACGAGGACATGTGGAGTGATTTTCGGCAGGCAGCTGAGGCGCACCGGCAGGTCCGACATTACGTGCAGAGTTGGATCAAGCCAGGGATGACCATGATCGAGATCTGGTCAGTTTACTCACTAATATAATTCAGTGGTACAAGTTTCTGATATGTTGGAGTTCTAACTGAAAGATGGATTTATGTATTCTCTATCCATCAATAACATTTCAACTCTATCTGTGTGTGCGCGCGCTCGCTCCTTCTCGCTTTCTCACTCTGGCATCTTTTTCCCGGCAGTGAGAAACTGGAGGACTGCTCCAGGAAGCTGATCAAAGAGAATGGTCTGAATGCTGGCCTGGCGTTCCCCACAGGCTGCTCCCTCAACCACTGCGCTGCACACTACACTCCCAACGCAGGCGACCCCACGGTGCTTCAGTACGACGATGTCTGCAAAATTGACTTTGGCACGCACATTAACGGTTAGTGTGTCGTCTGGCACCAAACCCTGCCGGTTTAAGTGAAGGAGCACTGCTTTCATCAGGACATGCCTGGTCTTCAGATTTTATTTCATCGTGTCTTTTTTATGTTACAGGTCGGATCATTGATTGTGCCTTCACTGTCACCTTTAACCCAAAGTATGACAAGTTACTTGAGGCCGTTAAAGATGCCACAAACACTGGAATCAAGGTACTTTTGAAGTCTATGGGCTACCCCATAACGGCTTGAGTTGTATCTATTCAGTGAAGTGGTTATAGTTTGTGTTTGTTTTAACAGTTATCCAGTGGTATGACCGATTTCTCCTCTGTTTTTGCAGTGTGCAGGTATTGATGTCCGCCTTTGTGACATCGGTGAAGCCATACAGGAGACTATGGAGTCTTATGAAGTGGAGTTGGATGGGAAAACATACCAAGGTATTTTGCTTTCCCATTAATTTCCTTCTTATTTAGCTGAAAGTTGAAATTCAAACACACTTCCTCTGTGTTCCCCTCCCCTCATCCCTTTTATAACTGTTTCACAGTAAAACCAATCAGGAATCTCAATGGCCATTCCATCGGACAATACAGAATACATGCTGGAAAAACGGTGCCAATTGTCAAGGGTGGAGAGGCCGTTAGAATGGAGGTAAGTCCTGTCCTGGAATTATTTGTAAGGATAGAGGAAACTATGCATCTCCCTAGTGCCTACTAGGGTTTTTTTTCCAGCTAAATGAGAGTACTGTAAATTACTATATTTAACCTGCCACAACATGAAACTGATAGGTTGGCATCATGCTGAAGGCAGTAGTTTCCCTGTCTGTCTAACCAGCTGGGTGATTTCATTGCAACGTGCCGTAATGTGGGTCATTGTTGCTGTTGCCTACAGCTATTAATGCACTGGCACCAGCAGTTGGATTAGCACAGTCTGAGCACGGCCCTCTAAGGTTACAGACAGGACAAGTGAAGTCTTTTTACAGTGCGATTCCCCTGTTGCAAGGCTGTGTGCCATGCCGAGGTTGAGAAATGAAGCCTGTGATGATCATAATGAGAGGATGAACAGGGGAAATGAAGCCTGTGATCATAATGAGAGGATGAACAGGGGAAATGAAGCCTGTGATCATAACGAGAGGATGAACAGGGGAAAGGAAGCCTGTGATCATAACGAGAGGATGAACAGGGGAAATAGGGTGTAGCTGAGGAGGAGTTGGCTAAAAGGTGGGGCAACACAGCATCCTCAGTTACCCTCCTGAGTGTTTTAATTTGCCTTTTGAGCAGGCTCCTCAGGTGGCATTGAAACTCATCTCTGAACCGCCAAAAAAAGTGTCAGGTTGCCAGTACTTTTAACTTAAGTTAATTGTTTGTAGCTGTTTACAGCGATCCCAACTCTGCTTTCATTGCAGATGTAAACCCACTGTGGTGAGGGGGCATATCTTTTATGTTGTCAGACAGATCAAATACACACTCACTTTGTCCTTAAAGGGATAGTGTACTATTTGAAAGTGTTTTTGAATGGTTTTAAATTACTCTTCCTTTATTAGGACACTAATAAAGCGAATGCTTTTTCCGAGTTGATCTTGTGAGTGCTTCTAAGTAGATGGGGGTTGTTAAAGTTACAGATGGGTGGGGCAGGAAGGATTATCGGGCCAGCTATCCTCTATCAGCTCCTGCCACAAGGCTGTTTATACAAGAGGTTATGGTCGTCACAAGGCTTAGTGTAGATGGTTCGTATTAGTCTGAGGAGGGTTTGAACTGTTCAGAGGTTTTACCAATAAAATGGCCTACATGAAGCTGAAGTCTCAATTAGGAGTCTAAGGCAAGAGCGTGCTGTTGGAGCATGTTTTTGGAACCATCTGTCAGTGCATTCATGACTGAATATTTATTAATATAAATAAATATATTTACCTGCTTAAAAGAAGATATCTCATAAAAAACATCTTACTTGTTTTCTGCATGACACTATTTGACAGTTTAACAACTCCATAGGCCTGTCTTGTCAGTCTTCTGTTGTTTGTGAACATCAAGCTAAAAAGCTTGTTAGTAATAGTTATACAATATACGGGCCTTGGTAGCTGGCCAATTATGGTTTGGGACATGTTGTTATAATAACAGTCGGTGGAGCTGTTCCCAGTCTGGGCTGCATTGTTGCACGGTCCCAGCGGGTGAGAGAGTTGTTTTAATTTTAATCTCCAGGTTTATTACATTAGATCAGTGACGTCATTGCATTCTCTTGTGATCCTACCAATACTTCCTCAAAAGCACAGTGTCAAATGTGTTAAGGGACATTGTTAACATAAGTTTAAGTTTTTACGTAGAGTTGCGTACTGCGCACTCATACGATATGAGGGCATCGTGTTTGTAAACAGCAGTGCACTTCAGCTCAGTGCGGGGCATTTGTCTTTGATTTATTTTTCATTCCCTCAACAGGAAGGAGAAGTCTATGCTATTGAAACCTTTGGTAGCACTGGAAAGGGAATGGTCCATGATGACATGGAGTGTTCACACTATATGAAAAACTTTGAAGTTGGGCATGTGCCAATAAGGTAGGTGCAATCTCTTTTTGACAAGTTATCCACCAGAGCGGATCCTACCGTTGCACCCCTCCCGTCTCTTCCTCTAACTCTTAGTACCCCAAACATGAAACCCAAGTCTCCTTAGTAGAGCAACTTTGTTCCAAGTTGATTTCTGGTCCGCAATGAAACTGTTAAAACAATTAAAGTCTAACTTCAAGGTGCTTAGCTGTTAAAGACAAACTGTCGAGGCGCCCCCTTTTAAAGCCTGTGCTTGTTCACATCTTCCCCAGAGTCCCCAGAGCCAAGCATCTGCTGAATGTGATCAACGAGAACTTTGGCACGCTAGCCTTCTGCCGCCGCTGGCTGGACCGCCACGGTGAGAGCAAGTACCTGATGGCGCTCAAGAACCTGTGTGACCTGGGCATTGTGGACCCTTACCCGCCACTGTGCGACACCAAGGGCTGCTACACGGCCCAGTTTGAGCACACAATCCTGCTCAGGCCGACCTGCAAAGAGGTGGTCAGCCGCGGCGACGATTACTGAACATGACCGCATGTGCCCCCAGGCGAACCTCCACAAACGAAAAAGTATTACGCACCCTCAAAATGAGGTAAAACGGAAGTCACATACTACTCTTCTCTCGCTTTTGGCTGGCAGCAATTATGCATATAACAACCTCTGAGTTATTTCAATCGCTTCAGCTTCTTTTTCCCAAACCAGTCTGGACAGAGGGAAATAGGATAAATGTCACAGCACCAGCCTGTTTGCATCATCAGATTTGAGACAATGACCAGAACCTTAGCGATAACGTTGTCCATTTTCATTCGTTTGCCTTTTGAGAGATACCAGGATACTTCCTCCCTTCTGGGTTGGTTCAGGTTATAAATAAACTTCTTTACACTGTAGGTTTTGAACAGGATATTGATAACCTGTTCCAAGAAAGGCTAGCAATTTTTAGACCACAACACAAAGGAAGCACAATGTAGCGTTTACATTTTGAATGGCGTTACATCGGTAAGAAATCCTGTTTGGATTCGTTGACAGTGGATGTTGACTCTTTAGAGTCACTTGAAAAACACATGTAATAAAAACATTTAAGAAAGCCTTTTTGTGTCAGTTGATTTTATGTCAGAAGTGTCAAGGGCAGAAGTGTTCTTATGGTACAGATGATTTGCAAAAAGACCACTAGGGGGCAGGCAAACAACAGTAAAGTGCCACTGGTTTGGGTTGCTTGCCAGACAAGTTTGATGGCTGACCATTCTGTTTAGGTTCACACTGACATACTACAATGAACCTTAATGTTTGCAATGTTGAATGTATCTTCTATATTCCGGTTGACTTTTGTATGCATAAAATGGAAAATGATCAACACAAAATAAATTGCGCATTACTCCATTATTTGCAAATCAATATAGTTATTGAAATGTTGCAGTCGCAAGAAACTGTTTATCAACCCTGTGGGATTTCTTAATTTTTTTAATCTATTTTTTGTCTATCCTAAAACATTCCCTTCGTCAAATCATATTATTCGACAAACATAGTCAAAGTTGTGCTCTTTCATGTGATCTTTTCCTCAGTCCTAATCTTGTCAATCGTAACTTGTTAAACAGTAATAAGATCAACCGAACGGGCCCTATAGTCCCTATGGGACTTTCACAAGACTTTATTTTCCCTCTTGCACTTTTAGTCCATTACGCTTAAATTCTCCAGTTAGTTCAATTTAGGACTAACCTGGCCATTTTACCCAGCATATCTTTAACACAATCTGTTTTAGATATAGTGCTGTTACGATTAAATTATCTTGTGCCACACTGAAATCTTGGTAAATTTCATCTTGTACATATAAGCTGGGAACATTAAAGCAGCTCCAAACTATGTTACCACTACATTTCATAGCTCAGGAGGGGGTTTGGTCTGTCTGGGTATTTACGCCCAAACACGTCATTCTGTTGTTTTAGTCAGTCGTGTTGGAGCATCCTCCCTTCTAAAGCTGTGAAATATGGTGGAAGCCTCAGTAGGAGTGTCTTTGCATACATCTGGTTGTGTGTAAACACTTTTCTGTTCATGTCTATGATAAATGAAAACATCTTGGAAAGGCTTAACAAACTTCTTTTTTTTCTTGCAATTGCATTAACCCCATTAAATCACATAGATGTGGGAGTGACATGGCAAAGAAAAGCTGGTTATATGCTGGTTACATGAACAAATCGTACTCGCAATCAATCACAGTACTAAACTGCTCAAGTCAGAGCTTTTTAATACTTAACAATAACAAAAGATCCTCAATAGGTCTATTATTTTACTATATAGAAGAAGAAAGAACAGCTCTTGTGTGATCAACAATAAATCAAGCCAAACTCAACATATGACATTGCAATTAACTGCACTATTACTTAAAAATGTCTTAGTTGGATAAGTTAAGATGCATCTCATTGATGTCCAATATACAAAGTTACTATGCTTGCATGCTCTTTGCATGTTGGAAATTAAGTAAAGAAATACAAGAAATCCTCCTCTTTCGCTGACAGCATACTCATTTTATCGTTTTTCTTGATAGCAGGGGGCTCGGACCGTGCCATCAGTTTTTTACCAGCCTAAAGACATCACAAAAGAGCAAAAATAACTCTCCTTCATAGTCACCTGAATTCATTGAGTGTAAAACCAAGAATTGGTGTACTGATGGCTCTAATGCGGTTCAATCTGCTGATAGATCATGTACATTTTTAAGTGAGAAATACAAACCAATTTTTTGCCGACGCTTGTGGCTCTCTCCCGGTTTACTCTCATTCTGTCCTCCTGGTGCTGTTGTTTTAGTTTGACCATCTCTTCCCTCAGTCTTGATTAAGGGTGGAAAACAAAGGAAAACATTATTTGATAAATTATTCTCTCACCTTGAAATATGTGTTTGGTCTCAACAGACTGCCAAATCAGAAGCTAGTAGCTAAGTAAAACTAAGATCATAGATAAATAACAGCATTGCCCGGAATAATGGTTTACCTCTTTCTTGTGTCCTTTTCTCGAGCAGCCTGAAACATTTTCACCTTGTCTTGTGGCTGGATCTCAAGGCCATCCATGATCTCAACCATTTTGTTTTCTATGCTGGCAAGCATTTGCAATGTGCTGATTTTAAAACCCACATCACGGACACAGGTTCTGTAGACCCCCTTCACTTTCTTATGAAGTTGATTTAGCATAGCATCCTGTGAGAGGGCATAAAACAGATCTTCAGTCAGATTCCTTTACACGGTGGCATCATCAACTCAACTTCTGGTGGCCCTTTTTAAATGGCATTTTACATCTATATTGTTTTGTTTTCTGGCCAGAAATAGTAACCTGTTTATCAGCTCTGAACTCCCCAAAAGAGAAGATTCTTGACTTCAGTTCTAACTCCCGGGCCTTCTCCTTTTCTCTAAAAATGGCAGCTTGAAGAATTTCAATCTGTTTCCTGAGTACCTGCGTCTGAGTTTTCCTTAGTGATGACAGATACAGTTAAAGTGAGGAGAGTAGTCTGTTCAAAAGCTGTTTCATCAAAAAAATTCCTCTTATAATGATTGGTCAACTGAGTACACTTACTTTTTCTTCTGTATCTTTACAAGTTTACACTGAATCTCTTCCATTGCCTCCTCTGTCTCCTGAAAATTCTTGATGTAGGAGAGATTTTGTTCCTCCAAATCAACCAGGATATTCAGCATGGTTTGGGGGTCTGAGAAGTAGATCGCTGGCTCCTTGAAATAATCAAGACAAAAACGGTCAGACTGCAGTAAATTGCAGTTTCTTCAGTACAGGACCTGACCTGGCCCTCCACACATTACTCCTGGCCCTCCACACAATACTCCTGGTAATTGAAACATAGCATCTATATCTACACGAATTCTTTTCAGGCAGTCATTTGGGTGAACTGCCCAAATAAATAGCTAATTGTCAGACAAATAGCATCGTCCTCCCCATAAAATGCAAATCTTGACACAATGTGCTGTATGTCTCTGGATACATGGTTAAGAAAAAAAGGTAGTGGTGTAGCCTGTATATCAAGCATAGCATCTCTGCATTGCCTCTTCTACGCAAAACCTCTTCTATTAAAGATATGCCTTGTAGAAAAAGGAAAAAAACACCTCATCACTGCCAGATACATCAGATACATCTTTGTGTCCAACAGATATTTCTGTAATGGATTTTTTCCCCCCTTGCACAGATGGTTTTTCTCTGCAATGTTAGAGAAAGATATTCTCACATATATGCAAAGACAAAATCACAAACAAACCATTTATATATACACCAGTCTATAACTAAAAGTGGCAAATGCTCACATATTAACGGAATGTCTCAAAGGCACAGTCTTCAACGACTTTGAATTTTGTCTTGCAACAGCAATGCTTGGTCGCTGGTCACCTGTATGATAAAAAAAAAACAAGCACAAATGAAAATAATTGAACCATTAATCAACTATGCATTCAGGTCTAATTCATAGGTTATTACTAGGACAACCTTTCAAAGATGGCGAAAGTTCGAAAACGGTCTTATCTTTTCCTTCCATTAACTTCATGCGCCTCCTTTCCTCTCGGTTCTGCTTTTGTTCCTCTCTCCACTCAGGGGGAGCCACAGCTGTAAGGAACTTTCTATATGTTCGATACTCATTTAGTATCTCCTGGTTCTTTGAAATGTCACTGGCAGATGAAAACATAAAAGCAGTTTTTAGACAAACCCACTGAATGTAACCTTTCTTTCTATTTTTTCTTTTTATGAGGAATATTCTTTATTATATTATCATATTATACTTTTTTTTTTAAGGAAAGGTATGTTATCTTCGGCCACATTAAACTAAACTGCAGAACATCATGCTTAGCCTTTGAAAACAGCAAGAAATCAATCTTCAAAGCGTACTAAAAAGCAGAAAAACATACTCGACCACTTAAATCACGATCCTGCAATATCAGGATTCAAGAATCATTTCTGCGGCAAGAACGGTGACATGTTTAGTTAATTACATAGCAGCTGTATGGTCATTCCACATAGCTAACTAATTCATTTTGAACAAGCTTTTAATTCAAGAACACAGGAAAACTAGTCTAAACACAGAACAGCATCCACTTTCCAGAGGAAATAAGAGAGAATGTTGAAAATGTCACAAGTTGGATCTAGCACCACTTGCACTGCTACAACCAAGGCATTTTATTCATAAAGCCTTGCAAAATATACAGTAATTGAACAATATGTGCACACATACCTTCTGACGAGCATCATTTCTGACATGACTTTTTTAATCTCTGCTGTTTTCTCCAATTTAGCCATAGTTTCCCTCTCTGCCCTAGAAAGCACAAATTATAATTTTGAAAAAAAGAAAAGAAAATGGTGACCTGAAATGGTGTTATGGCATGGAGGAATAATAACCGAAATACTGACAGTTTGACAGCGTCCACAGAATTCTGATCATTTATCTTGAGGAATTCCTCAAAGGCCACAGCGTCTTCCTCTAGATCACGCTCTGCCTGTTGCATTTGGCGCTGCGCCTGCTCTGAGTCCCTCTTTAGTTTTCGAATGGCTTCTGTTTTGACTGCCAATGAATACTGTGAAGGAGATACCATTACATTTACATTTAGTAATTTAGCAGACGCTTTTATCCAAAGCGATATACAAGGGAGAGTATGTGCCACCATTACATGTGACAGGTGGCACATACAGATTTGTTGAACGAGGAAGTATGATGTTTATCCTCCCTCAGGCTTACTTGGACCATGAACATGTCTTTCTGTTTAGCCTTATAATCCTCTAGGCTTTCCCTTTCTTTCCGACGGCCTATTCGAATTGGAATGAACACACAGAACAGTGTGATGAACAGGGTATGATATTTCGGGACGTGATCTATGAAAACACAAACCGCACACTTTCACAGTTTTCCACAACTCAATATCAGATCATTCTTGCCCTTTGCGATAACTGTTGTCCATATGGCTTTATCTTTTATGGATTTTTGTGTTTCGAATTCTGGGGTCTCTTTGAGCTCCTGTAATGGGGCGGAGCGACACCTGCGACGTGACAGGATGGTGGTCTTCTCATGAACAGGCAGTCTCCTTAGAAATACTTTCTCCTAAAAGACAACATATGTAGTGTTATTGTTTGACTCAGATGAGCCTCCAAACTAAAAATGAATTAGAAACAGTTTTAAACTCCTTGATTTTATGTGTCCACTGTCCAGCATAAGACATTCTAACTCTAAACATGAACTCTTAACATTCCAAATCAGAATTTGCAAATAGAAAGAAATGTTTTATTTTCTATTTTGAACTTCTAAATGCCTTCTTCTGAAGCTGAAATGTCGTGTGAAGGAAAGTCCTTAACAGTCTGAGCTGCAGTTCTGATGCTAATGGTAGATTGTTGATATTTTATAGCATCCTGTCTGTAGTGGTACCGGTGCAAAGTTATCATGCAAAACAAATTGAGGGGGAAGACTAAAAGAAAGTTGAATTCACCTGCAATTCTATTGTGTTATAGTACATGTTGCCTTGTTCGTTGAAGTTTTTATTTAGTTTTCTTGTTTTTGAAAACTGCCTATGTTTTTTATCTCGGTTAACTAAATATTTTTTTCACTGCTAGTTTTAGTTTTTATCTTAGTTTTCATTAACTATGACAACCCTGATGTGGTCATAAACGTTGCCAGTCATGACGCTTCAGAAGTGCTTCGTCTGTGTACAAAAGAAGCAGGACCAAACATAGTTTCTGGTGTATGCTAGTGTATGCCTTCTGTATGAAACTAGACATTCTAAACATTAAGAGATGTGCTATTTCTGCTGTGCAAAAGACAGTTATTTAGACAGCAGAACCAAGTAAAGCAAAACTTTCATTAATCTATGGGGATTTAATTAATCTACCCTGCTATTAACGTACTCAAAGCCAGTGTTAAATGCTTTGAGGACAAGAGAAAGTGTTACAAAAGGAGAAAGCGGATTGATACTGTATGTAGTTTCCTGGCTGGACTGAACAGACTTTTCTACTGACGGCTAAGGAGACTAAGAGGGAAAAGATTTAAAGGGAGAAAATTCAGTACTTGCTGTTCGACAAAGTTTTCTGTTGCTCTTAGTTTGAATATATCAACATCCATGGGAACAACAAATGGATTTCCAGGCTTTCTGTTCTTATCTGCACGCAGTACAATATCAAAAAGAAATGCAAGAAAAGAAAAATTCTCCATTTAATTTATTTCAATATTTAAAGCTTACACTTGTGACGAATGGGCCATGTGAAGAAAGGCCTCTTACCTATGTAATTTCTTGACTTAACCCAAGCCATTAAGCCATCCTCCTCCATTTCCACTGACAAACAAAAAAAGGAGAACTGTTTTAATTGTATTTATGGCCAAACATTAGACTTTCAACAAAGTGTGCTCACTTTAAATTGTTTAAAAGGAACATTAAGATCGTTTGCCTACCTTCAAGGTTGTACCTCCTTCTTGCGACATATTCATGGTCTTTTGGTATTTGTACAATTTCCCCCTTCACTGCTGACAATTGCAAACAAACAAAATCTTCATAGTGTGTTTTTTTTTCAGTCATGGATTGCTTGCTAAGCTACATTCAATAGCAAATGACTAGTGACTTCTGGTGAAGATCAAAATGTTGACAAGGAACATGCTCATACCTTTTTCCATTACAGGAACAACCAGTGGGGCACGACTTTGCTTCTTCATAGTGTTTCAAAATCAATATTTAGCTTAGTGGGAAAAAAAGAGAAAACAAATGTATGTATAACAATGTTAGCTATTTAGATAGCATAATAATGAAATTGCATTGTTAGCTAGCTATCCCTAGCGAGCTAAGAGCCAACCTGGCTAGGTAAATGTTTTAGGATAATTATTTAGCCGTCAGCTAGCATAACTTACTTACATACATTATATTTTTCTCTTCAGTAAATAAAACAAAATAGTAAAGTTTTGTAAATACTTACAAAAATTACAATATCAAGATTGCCTTTTGTAACTGTCAGCTGACATATGCTAGCTAGTGTAGGAATCAAACTTTACTGTTTATGGTATTAAATATACTAGGTTACCATGGATACGTCTCAAGTGAACTGCGAAGTGAAATTCCCTTACATAGGGAACTGCCCAGTGTGTGCAGGGAGCTAGGGATCATAACTGCGAGCTATGACGTAGTAAAACACATTCTTAGTGGTCTACCCCATAGATTTATATATAAAGTCTTTATATATATCTATGGACTACCCAGCGTTTCATTTCGCGACTTAATTGGTCAGAACCTATTTGGTCATATACATATATACATAGACGCATATACATAGACGCCTGCTATGTATATGTCTATGTATTTGGTGACAAAGTGTCTGACAAATGTCCAAGGACTTTTAGGTTATTTGTGTATGCACGTGCGTGTGTGCAATTGAATACTTTAAAGACTGACACATCCAATGTTGCCAGAACATTAATATGTTTGACGTTGAATTGTTTACTTTACCTTTTGACAAAAAAATGAGGCAATATTTTTGATGGGTCCATACACCAAGTTTCGTGTCATCCAAAAATTATATATACATTTCATTCTTACAGTAATATTCTCAAAATTACCAAAGATTTCCCTGACAAATGCTCATTTTGATTTCGTCAGAGGGCAATACGGATCCGTATTGACAGTGAGGAGGGCAATACGCGGGTGGCATGACTACGCATTAGCCAATCAGCCGAACGGTCAAGGTTAGTAAGTTGTTTATTATATGCCATTTTTCGCTCCTTTCATTTTGTAAATGAAAAGAAATGGTAATTGTTAATAGAAAACATGTCGTTTTGTTCAGCTCTCAAGTCTTCTTACGACACAATGTGTTTCAGGTGTTGGATATCAACCAATTACTTGCTAACTTCAAGTATCAATCATCATCATCTTCAAGTATCATCATCGCTCATTTTGAAGATGACGTCAGAGGGCAATACGGATCCGTATTAGACCAGCGAGGAGGGCAATACGCCGCTGGCATGACAACCCATTAGCCAATCAGAACGCTCGTACTGTCGTTGCCATATAATAATAGTTAGTTACTACATGAAGGCAGCCATTTTGGATATAGCATTGGATATAGCATTCAAAGCAGGTGTCGCTACCGGACGGTAGTCCTTTAGCGGATGGTAGTCCCTCACATTGCGCATGCGTCACAACGACAGATCCATTTTCAATCATGGAGGAAAAAAGCAACGAAAGCCAGTTTTATCAAAACATGACCATTTATTTAAAAACGAGGAAGATGTTGTCACATTGGACAAAACAGATGAGGTGGAGGATCAAAAAGTCTCTCCCCAGTTTCGTTTTGAAGGGTACGTACGTAACATAATTAAATATAACATTAAATATACCCACATTATGCGTTAAGACAAGCCCCATATGTTGACGTTTAAACCGTTTACAACATTATTAAATATTACGTTAAATAAACCTACATTATGCGTTAAGACAAGCCAGATATGTTGATGTTGATGTTGAGCCTTATGCTGTAAACCGTTTTGTTGTCTGAGCATGCGCGATTATGTTGAGCCTTATGCCGTAAACCGTTTGTGTCTGAGCATGCGCAATGTGAGGGACTACCATCCGCAAAAGGACTACCGTCCGGTAGCGACAGCAGGCCCACCACTGCCTACAGTGCACAGATAATCCACCAGGCCAGAAGACCAATGTAGCAAAAGTAAGTATACCAGCTTTCGTGGTTCATGAGATATTGGAATTTATCAGTTGCAGCACACAACATTATTCACTTAGTGGCACTACTCCACAAATGAATTGTAATGAATTAGGATAATGCACCTCTTACTTCAACCAAGTGTTCCTCACCTCAAGGTCAAACTCCACCCCCTGGATCCAACTCCTCCTACTACATTTTGATTGGTTGATCCAACTTGTTCCACTGTATTTCGATTAGTTGACAGGTTCTAGAAGCAGGTTTGCCACAAGACACATAATATTTACTTGTTTCGCTGCCATACCGTTTCCTCATTGGAAACTTAAGCCAACCTTTTGATGCAAAAACTCAAACAAAAATGTTTTAAAAGATTAGTCTGCAAACAATGCAGTTTTGGTGTTTTGGTTGCCAAGTTAGTGATGCTTAACAGCTAACATTAATCTCATTTAACCTCCAGAAGCCTGGCTAATGGGTAACGAGTTAGCTAGCTAGGTAACTACCTGGCTGACAAGTTTATAATACAGGACTTCAGGACTTCCAGTTACAAATACCCCATATATGGGCCATTCTACCGAATTGGTGCAAAGTCAGGTTGGAAATATTTAGAAAATGTGTATGTTTTATTCCCAAAACTTTGTCCGTATATATATTGTACCATATCTAAAGTACACATATCTAGTAAATGAACCGTCAATTTTTATATTGTATTTTCAGAATGTGTTGGAATGTTTTTCCTCTCCCAAACATTGTCACTACCGAAACATAGTAATAAACTATAGTAAAAACTCATTATTATTAACCTGTTCAGATTGTGTTTCCTTCCCTTCTCTGAAGAGTATTTTTACAAATATTTCTTGAAGGTTTTCACAATCAAATCAATAAAAATGAAATTTTATCAAAGTTCAATTTATACAATTCATCCAAATCTAAGTGCAATATTTCTTTGTAAAATGCAAAATACTGATCATATTGATTCCAGAGTTGATGATTGATGAAATTGAACATACATTAAACCAATCAGTATCATAACATTTTAGTTGATAACTCAATATACTTTATTTTTTACAAAACATCCAGTGTTTCGGTAGTGACTGCACTGTTTCGGTAGTGACTGCACTGTTTCGGTAGTGACCACAGTATTTAGTTTGCAAGGTTGTATCATATTTCCTCAACCTTATTGCTTAATCATACCATGCTTTAGGTTGGGAATATTAAAAACACAAATGTTTTGTGCTTTTGCTGTCTTTTCCTCCATGATTTTCTGACCTTCTTTTGCTCCCTGTTGGATAAATCACTGATACATTTCAACTTTCCTTCTTCCTTTCGTTTCTTATTTCTTTCTCTTTCCTTCCTTAAATATTCTTGGTGTTTCACTGGGTCATCCCTCACTCTTTGTTGGTATTCTCTCTGCTCCACTTTTTCCTTTTGGCATTTTGGTGTCTTATGATTCTTTCTCTCTTGAACAATTTCAGATAGAAATCAGCATTATCTACATGTTTACCATTTAGTCCACATAACACATTTATTTCAAAATGATGGGATTGAACTACTTACCATTCCATTTTGTCACTACCGAAACGATCATGTCACTACCGAAACTTTACCATATGTTTTGGTAGTGACTGTTTCGGTAGTGACAATTCTAGCTAACTTTGAGCATAAATAAATAATTCTAGCAAGCACATGGCTAGCAAACAAATCTTTGAAGAGGTGTACACACAAAAACATAATACTTTGCAAAAAAAACACAAAAAGTTTACTTAATTGAAGAAAATATGTGTTCGGTAGTGACAATTCTTAAGGTTGCACACTGATTTTCAGACTTTGGAACACATTTATATCAAAAGTATGGGATCTAGCTACTTACCATTCAGCCATGAGGGATAGGGATGCAGTATCACTGCCTTGTTATAAATGCAGGGGTGTGGCTAAAAAACAGGCTCAGCCAATGGACTAAAACTCCTGTGTTTCGGTAGTGACATGAAAACTATGGACATAGTGAGTATAGTTTTTTTTTTTTTAATTAAACCCACAATAAATCTAAATCTTCCAAGTTCTGTTTAAACTTAATCATAAAGATCTTTGAAATTAGATAATTGAAAAAAATCAAAAAAATGTAAAAAGTGTTATTTACAGACATTGAAATTTAGATGCCAGGGTTGGGGACAGCTACTTCCCAATAGAAAGTACCCTATAAATGATGATTTTGTATATATTTAGCTCATCCCTATCTCATTTAATGTCTTGGGTTTAAATAGACCATAACATATTCTTAGTAAATATCTATGTCTGAATACTGAATTGTTTTGTAAATAGTTTTTCTTGTTGTGGGACCACACTTTGCACCAATTCGGTAGAATGGCCCATATAGCATCATGGATTCCCCATTGATTCCCCATTCATTTCCCCATCGTTGAATTGTCTACTTATGACGTCTCTGCTTACATTGACATAATTGTAGCATTTGATCTTGACCAGCTAATCATGAGTTATGCATGCCCACTGGCTGCAACTTAAAATAACTTTAAAAAAAAAAAAATAGCTTCAATGTGCAATTATGAATGAGCCTACAAAATATCAAACAAAAAGGTCGGCTATTCATACAGGCATGCATTGGCTGCTGAACTTTGATTGGCCATTGGTGACTATTTTGTTGAGCAAGCTAAATGGAACTTCAGGAGATGTGAGCAAATATAGCCAAGGATAAGCATGCCAAATTGCAAAACTTTAGCTTAAGGAGTTCTTGAGATATATAAATGTGTCAGTTGTAGCACCCCCTATGGACGACGTTTCACAAAATATGGCATGCATCCAAATAATGTGGTGGAACCTTTACATCACAAGATATTAGCTGGTGAAGTGTTAGGCTTTGGCTTTGACATCATTCACTAGATGGCGCCACTCCACAAATGAATTGTCTTGAACCAGGGTAATGCGCCTCCTTGAGGCCAACTTGCCACAAAAACTGTCCAGCTTTTGCCAAAAAAATGCTTCAGGCCTACTGCACTTCAGGGGGCGCTACCACGAAGGGGCACGTCCACCTATGGAAGCAAACCATTTGGGGCTACAATCATTGCAAGTTTCATGTGGATCAGTGAAGTCTAAGTATGTGATATCATCAACCAAACAATCGGTAAGACAAAAAATGGAAGAAAAAAAAAAAACCTGGGGTGAAGCAGTGGTAATAATAAATCACAGGCAGATTAATTAAATGAAATCCAAAAGTCCAAATATGATGCTTGCCAACAATGCAAGTCTTGAGTGTAAAAATGCTTGGTTTACTTGAAATAGGTTTATCATCAACACACATTTTGTTTTCTTTCTCTGATACATTGACATCTTTGATTCCATGTAATTTAGCTGACATTACTGTGGCAAAAAATAACAGCAGAATTTAGCCTACATATTTCGCAAATGCACAGGTTTACCTCTAAGATTTTTAAACAGAGGTGTCAATTGATTTTATTCCTGAAAAAACGGCATGTGAATTAATAAAGAGACGTTCCATAGGCAACATTAAAAAATGATTAGTGTACAGGTTTATTGTTATTATATTATACACTGATGTTGCTTCTTTTTAAACCCTTCGTTTAGTGAGAAATGAATTGTCTGGTGATGGCAGGAAGATAGCTGCCAGTCTTCAGGTGGAGGATATCTGTATGCTGAAGTTGTTCATTGAGGCCTGATGTGTTAAATTCTGCAGACCTGTGGAAAGACAAAACAAACTGCAAAGTGCTTTGTTTTAGAAATCTTTGATTTAACAGCTTGTCAATGGAAATTAACTAAAAAAAAACGGGTTATTACAGGATTAAGTATCAGTGGCAGCTGGTGATCAAATTTTTGGGTGAAGCAAACAACACACTAACCCACCTTTTGTTAGACACATCACTGACAAAGACATACACACTTCACAAAGGACATAACATAGAAAAAGAAGTTGGAAAGCAGATACAGTGCCCTCCACAATTATTGGCACCCTTAGTGAATATGGGCTAAACAGGCTATGAAAAAATGTGTCTTTGCTGTTTATCCTCTTGGTCTTTCACTCAAAATATTCAGAAAAATCTTACCTTTTCATTGAAGTAAAATTATTGAATGAATTATTTTTTTTTTTGACATTAAATAAAAAAAATGTTCTCCAAAACATGGGTGCCACAATTATTGGCACCCCTAGAAAATCTTATAATTAAAATCTAACTGAAGTATATTACCAGTCATGTTTTAAATTTTTAAGTTCACCTGTTTGATTAGGAACTCATGGTAGTGGTCAACCATGACTTATTGTTTCACTGGGGTATAAATATAAGGTGACACAGGCCAAATACCCTTAGTCATTCATCAAGATGGGAAAGACAAAAGAACACAGTGTCGAAGTGCGGAAAAAGTTGTTGAACTGCAGAAATCCGGAAAAGGATTTAAGAAAATATCTAAACAGTTGAAAATACCTATTTCCACAATCAGGGCAATAGTTAAGAAGTTCAAAGTGACAGGAGATGTAAGGAATCAGCCTGGAAGAGGACCTGTCTGTACGCGCACCGTGAGGAGGATGGTTCGAGTGGCAAAGGAATCTCCAAGGATCACAGCTGGAGAATTACAGAGGTTAGTTGAGTCTTGGGGTCAGAAAGTCTCCAAAACCACCATTCGACGCCACCTACATCACCACAAGTTGTTTGGGAGGGTTGCCAGAAAAAAGCCTCTGCTGTCAATCAACAACAAACTACAGCGCCTAAAGTTTGTCAAATGTAAGTCAGACTTTCAATGGGACCGAGTTAAATGGTCAGATGAGACCAAAATAAAGCTTTTTGGCAACAAACATCAAAGGTGGGTTTGGCGTAGACAGAAAGATAGCCATACAGAAAAGCACCTCATACCCATTGTGAAGTATGGTGGCGGATCTTTGATGTTGTGGGGCTGTTTTTCTTCCAAAGGCCCTGGACATCTTGTTAGGATACGTGGTATCATGGACTCTGTCAAATACCAGCAGATATTAAATGAAAACATAACAGCCCCCTACAGGAAGCTTAAAATGGGCCGTGGTTGGACCTTCCAGAAGGACAATGATCCAAAGCACACCTCAAAATCAGCACACAAATGGTTCACTGACCACAGAATAAAGGTTTTGCCATGGCCATCACAGTCCCCCGACCTAAACCCCATAGAAAATCTGTGGGATGAGCTGAAGCTGAGTCTACAAGCGTTGACCTCAGTATCTGAAGGATCTGGAGAGATACTGTATGTAGGAATGGTCTCAGATCCCGTGCCATGTGTTCACCAACCTCATCACGCATTATACGAGGAGACTCAGAGCTGTTATCTTGGCAAAGGGAGGCTGCACAAAACATTAAATTAAGGGGTGCCAATAATTGTGGCACACCTGTTTTGGAGAATAATATTTATTTAATGTCCACATTCTTTTTTTTTTTCAATAATTTTACTTCAATGAAAAGGTAAGATTTTTGTGAATATTTTGAGTGAAAGACCAAGAGGATAAATAATAAAGACATTTATTCGCATCTCATTTTGCTCATCTTTACTAAAGGGTGCCAATAATTGTGGAGGGCACTGTATGTCAATGTATTACATACTACACAGTGTTACACTTACTTTATATGTATCTTTCTGTGAGAATATATGCAGGGCTTCACATTAGTTCCTGACAACCCACCAAATGCAGGTAGGAAAAAAACTTTCGGTGTAATACCCTGTGACTTCAATGCGTAGTTGTCAGTTATTGAAACCGGAACTCTGAAGTTATCAGCTATGCGTATGTTATGCATGTTATGTAATGCTTTAAAAAGATATCAAAGCACTTCCAGCTTGCAATTTCCAGACTGAGATGGCTGTTAAGGGTAACAGTGGAAATCAAGACATGATCTGGAAGACCAAGAAAACCTCCAGATAAAACGGCAAACTTGTTTATGAATTTGGGTTTAGTGGGATTAATTTGTCCCTGAGTTTGGTTTGAAACAATCCAATCCTCTTTTGTTAAACTGTCTGATCGTAAGTCAAAATCTATGCTATATCAGAAAATACAGTTGTTGAAAACAATAGCCCATGGCAATGGAAAAGAGGTTAAATTCCTTGTGCTATCGGTTGTGGACTTTCCACAGTGACCAATCCTCTCATGGTCACATTTAAATACTCATAGCCAGTAACCTAACCAGTATGACAACTGCCCAACCATAACACCTGGGCAGCTGGATACAACATCAACATAGCTGCCTTTGTGAGCATTTCACTGGGGTTTTCAAGCAGGCCTTCAACCTTCCTTCATCAGTGTTTCGAAGCCCACGACACCTCCAGAATGCTCAACAGTGGTGTCTGGCGTCTCAGACCCACCCCCCTCCATACTCGTGATGGGTTAGAACTTAGAACATACATTTCTCATTCCTACTCTTAAATCATCAAATTATCACTAAGAAAACATTTAAACACCTTGCAGTTACTACATATGGTTACCATTCCAGAATCACTGTTAACATAGAATATTGTGCTGCTTTAAAAGTGTATTTAGAAAATGTTGATATGAGAAAAAAATATATAATCCATTACATTTGAATGCTTTTCAGTAATGTAGTTATGATTCCTTTTGCCTCTCTATTTTAATGAACACAAGATGATGACAATGATTTGATTTATTGAAATATAATTAACAGAGAGTAAAATATCACAATGAAAAACACAAAATATTAACCATTGACACTTTCCCATGTGTAACAATTTAGCATCTTTTAGTTCCATATTTTAGAAATGGTATCGAAAAGAAACAGGGCTAGTATCTTGTCACTCATGACGGACTCGCTTTCTCGGGGATGCAGGGGAATCCAAGGAGAAGGCGGTTGGTGAGGCGGGTCGAGACTCTGGGATGTGTTCTACGTGATACTTGTCAATGTATGGTTTAGCCATTTGCCATACCTAAATGGGAGAGATATAAATGTTTTTTTAAGCTGTTAACTATATTTATGTTTTCTTTTTCTTATTCACAAAACTTTACTCATTATTTCATATCACTGAAGGAATTTCATGAAAAGTCATGAAAAGGAAGAGGCATCACTCTATGCAACTTCCATTAGGTACATGACAGAATTTTTTTTCATTCTGAGTACACCATAGTGTATTAAAGTAGATATTTGCCTTCTGATCAAGCAGGAGCCGGTGGCAAGCCTCAATGTCAGGAGCCATGAATCTGTCTTTTATCCAGGGCCTAAAAGCAGACATTGACATTGAAGAAAAGAGGACGTAGAGCAGCACGAGTTAGCCATTAACCCAGTTGTTCCATGACCCAGAATATGACAATTTCGACTGCTGGGGGGCCACTGTTTGACTTACTTGACTTTACTGCGCACAAGGTCGTAGACCTTCTCCAATGGTGTTGTGGTTCGCAGGGGGCGGAGGAACTCAATACCCTGGCAGGCTGCAAGTAATTCAATGGCAAGCACTGTAGAGCAGGAGAGAGATTCAGGGCTATGAGAATAGTGCTCTGACGGGTCTACACATAAAAAGCAGTTAATTTCTCTGTGTGGAATGCTATTCAGTTAAACATGTCCTTGCTAATAATCTAAAATCTTGGTGTTTATTTTCTATATAACCTGTGAACATGTTTATGTGAGTGATTTTTGTTCTGCTTGCACCACGGTTCGTTCGATATTTTGCGCTTGTCGGACCCATAAAGA
The DNA here is from genome assembly GCF_900700415.2 of Clupea harengus. NCBI lineage: Eukaryota > Metazoa > Chordata > Actinopteri > Clupeiformes > Clupeidae > Clupea > Clupea harengus. Next base: position 23,442,315 of record NC_045154.1, read on the forward strand.
TTTAGCACCTTGCTCTACGTGTTCCACCACCCGCAGGGCTTTTCTGGCAGCCCAGCCACCCATGGACACGTGGTCCTCTGTGGCAGCACTAGTTGACAGCGAGTCCACAGACGACGGGTGACACAGGACCTTGTTCTCTGAAACTGTGAGGAGGGTGGGGGAAAGAGACAGAGCACTTCAGCAGACAGGCCGGACTCTTTTGAGCGTGTTATAAAAGTGTTTAGACGCTGACACACACACTGCAAATAATTGGCCACTGACCGAGGGAAGCGGCGGTGCAATGTGCAATCATGAACCCTGAGTTCAGGCCACCCTCACTGACCAGGAAGGCGGGAAGCTCACTGAGAGAGGGGTTACACAAGCGCTCAGTCCTTCGCTCGCTGATTGAGGCCAGCTCATGCACACCGATTGCCAAGTAGTCCAGAGCCTACAATAATGAAGGACATGACAGCTCATGAATTAATTTATTCACATACAAGTTTAATGTGCTGAAAACATGTAAGTGTTTATTGGTCTGTTTGAGTTCAAAGGACCGTTCACCTTTGCTGGATACTCTCCATGGAAATTTCCACCGGAGATGGTCTCCCCTCTCTCAGCAAATACCATCTGAAATAGTTCTCATAAGAAAAATGATAGCAGGGAGTGGAGAACTGAGATGCTGGTATGGATAAAACTTGCACTCTATTACCTCATTATAATACTATACATACTGTACATCTATATACACCTATATCATGGTACTCCTCGTCATTGGATGTATATATTTCTGTCAAATGGAAAGGATACAGGGTTGTCAGTAGCACTGTTGATTTCTGTATTGATAATGTTCTTGACAAAGGCAATTGTGTCATTAACAATACCATGAACCTGGGGAAAAGTATAATAACTGTTGAAATGATGTTATTGGACAACAATATATAGTGCAGTATTCCATAAATGTTTGTCTTACCTGTGGACAACAACGCATGGTGTATGCATCCTGGACTCTGTCACAGAATCGATGAGACTCTAGGAGAAAATAGATAGTTTTACAAGATGGTAAAGAAAATACAGCCACAACCCACACACAAAGACTCATCCACACACCAGTGCTGGCCTACCTGCAATCTCAGAGGGGTGGTGGTCCGAGTCCAGCAGAGAGCGAAAACGTGAAGCCACCAGAGTTTGTCCTGGATGGGGCCGCAGCTTGTGGATGTCTGAGATACGAGATGGGAAAAAAGGGCTCATGCATTCAGTGTAGATGACACATTCATTTTATATCGGTTTTCTTTCTGTAGATTTAGTGACGTTTAATGACAATGACGTTTGTGAACCTAAAAAGAAAATACTTCTGACTAGAAGTACTGACTCAGATGACATTTTAAAGAGGTTCCTGCTCACCACTGTCAAAGGCCTTGGTGGTTCCTTTCAAAACCTCCAGTGTGAGGGCAGCAATGATATCAGCCTGTCTGGCAATGGCCTCTGCCCTCTCCACAGCCTCCGCCCCAAGAGAAGTGATCATCTGGGTTCCATTAATGAGGGCTAGACCCTTTGGGAAGGGGAGAAACGTTTACCATACAATTTTTTTTTAAATCTAGTCTGTTCTCATACTAAAATCAGCTTCAGCTTCAGCTTTAGATCTTCATTATAGTCTTTAGTTGCATCTGGTACAACCTTGTTTTATTAGTGAGTAAGATGTCATGATGAGCAGTGGGTGGGGGTAGTAAACATACCTCTTTTGGCTTCAGTGATATAGGCTTTAGTCCATGAGCTTGAAGTACCTTAGTAGATGTTTAAACAAAGGTTTACAGTTTAAACAAGAATTTGAAAGATCTGACCTATGGTCGAGTCTAGTGCACACAAACAACACGTATGTGTACATATAACTCAAGAACCTTTTCTTTGTACCAATATTCTTTTTTCCTTCTACATCATTCAAACATTTTAATCTATGATCTGGATCTTGATCTACCCTGGTACATTTTAAATCATATATATGATTATATATATATATATATTTCAAACTACTGAGTATTTTTGAGTTTATTTTCTATAAAGTTCTATAAATATAACTTTTTCAAACTAATGAGTGTTCATGGGTTTTTTCTCTGTAAAGTATAAGCATATAATATCAAAACTTGATGTCAAGCTGGAGTGTTTTAACACTTCTAATGTACATATTTTGGCAACATACACTGCAATATTGAGAATTATGACACTATTGAAATACTTTTCCACTTACATATTTAGCATCAGCCCATCCGCTTTTAGGAGACCACATCTTTCCCTCTCCCATAAGGCCTAAAGCCAAATGGGATAGAGGAGCAAGGTCTCCACTTGCACCAACTGTACCCTTTTCAGGAACAAACGGCAGGCAAGACGCTGAAACAAAACGTACACGTCAGATGCTGTAGTTGTCAATAAATCTGGAAAGCTCTTGAAAGCCCCATTTCATGTTGGAATCTTGGTCTTCACTCACCATTGAAAGCCTGAATCATGGAATGGAGAGTATCCGGAGAGATGCCGCTGTATCCTTTTGCCAAGACATTGATTCTGAGAGCAAGCAGCATGCGTGTCCTCTCTGGGCTTAGTGGACTCCCCACACCTAATGTCATAAAACGGTTCTTCAGGTCCATAATAATTACAGTCACTTTTGATTAATGTCAAATTAATGTTTAAGATTAATGATTTATGGAAATGTAATCATTAAGATGTATGATTAATGTCTAATGTCAAAATGAATTTCACCAATATCAAAGAGTTAATTAGAACTGTGGTGTCTTTCTGTAGTGTCATTCACATACAGCATCTAAAATACAAATAATAAATAAACTTGACTGCATGATTAACATACCAGCAGAGTGTGATCGCACAAGATTTACTTGTAGTTCCCTATAGATAAAAGAATGACATATGTTTAAAATGCAAATAATTCCACACACGTACACATATTGAAATCAATGTGTGACATTAAGTACTTCATAAGTACGTACTGAAGTTTGCTGACGGGGATGACGGTGCGTGCAAATTTCCCAAAACCAGTTGTTATCCCATACACAACTGAAGACAGAAAAGACACACGTTTATTACTATTTGCCAGAAATCACATGTACCAGTATACACCATATTTGATATGTTTACTTCACAAAAGTCTTTGAATTTTTTGGGCTTATGTCTAAATATAAAAAAACACCTACCTCTGTTCTCCTTAACAATTGTGTCCAACAGCTCTCTTGCTTGCACAACTTTGTGGTCTGCTTCTGGGGTCAACTGAGTAAATGAGGGTAACACATTGGTAAAATGCAACCCCCAACTAAGAAACTAGAAATGAGAAGAAATTAAAAACTAAAAAAAATGGATCAAACAGTGATCTTTACCTTGATCTTGTATAGTCCTTTCCCCAAATTAACCAGATCTGTAGAGCTTAGGCTGTTGCCATCTAGAGACAGGTACTGCATAGAAACAAAGAAAAATCACCATTCGAACATTCAGCACTTTTTCAGCAGTGTCCATCAGTTAAAAGTTAACAAAGCAAAACAATTCAAAGCCAAAAGCTGAATTCTTCGCATACTCACATCATTAGTCTCTCTGTACACAGCTGTTCTGTCAGGTATGATTAAAGAAAGCAACAACAAAACCAGACATCCAATGACACAGGAAAGAAATCAAATGGAAAATGATTTCATATTTATAGGATATGTTATATGTATATTATATGTGTCTCTACATGCATTATGATCCTACAAAATAAATATTACCAAACCAACTTCCCTTGTTTAACACTGTTTTGCTTAAATTCTCTTTTTTAAAGCCTCTAATGCCCAACAAGGATACAGATGTGATACTTCTGGCTGAAACTGGATGAAGTCAGGGGACATACAATCTCCTTCAATGGCTGTGGAGACATTATGATGTTACTTACACATTGCTATTCAACTGAATGCACATTGAAAGCATGGTGTTATCTACTCATGTCAGTGATAACTCCTACTGTCGGCTGTTCGTGTGTAACACAAATAAACATCACAAAACCTCAGAATCTTAAAATAAAACAATAACTATTGAACAGAACGTCACAGACTCTGCCAAAATGGTAGATAAGGATGACCACCTTTTCAAGTGTATAAGCCTACTGACATGACGTTAAGTAAATTATAACGTATGAAGTTCCGTTTTTATGAACTATCGCTTTAACACAAGGAAAACAATATTGTTTTAGCATTCCATTCTTATACAAAAATGCTCCAATGTATGCACTTTACCAAGTTCAACAAAGTCATTATCCTCAAGAACATCCTCAATAGTATCATCGGAATCCAACAGCCCATGACCTTGACACCTCCTCACAACAAAACTAAAGTCTTTAGTCGTCTTAAATCCTCCATTATCAGGCTTGTTCTTCGTGTACCGTTTCAAAGCCTCGACTCCTAACCACTGTATTGTACATGTGGTGTCTCTACATGGCACCGTCAACCATTCATCCCGAATGTGCACAGTAAAACGAGGCATTCTGGCTCTGATAGTAAGCTTCTTCTGATGCTGAGAGACACTATCGAAGGTACTACATACTAGAGCACTGGCCCAGGGGACCAATCAGAGATAACCAGCCAGTCTACACCTCAATACTTGTTTGCCTTGCAGAAGCATCAACGCGTACCCAAGTTTGTGTGTGTGTGTGTGTGTGTGTGTGTGTATGTGTGTGTGTGTGTGTGTGTGTGTGTGTGTGTGTGTGTGTGTGTGTGTGTTGTGTGTGTGTGTGTGTGTGTGTGTGTGTGTGTGTGTGTGTGTGTGTGTGTGTGTGTGTGTGTGTGTGTGTGTGTGTGTGTGTGTGTGTGTGTGTGTGTGTCTGTGTGTGTGTGTCTGTGTCTGTGTGTGTTCTCGTTTGAGAGTGTGTGCACCATAGCCTGGGGTCACGCACTGCAGTATGAGGTTATCTAAACACTGATAAGACAGATTTATATTTGTTCCCAAATGGAAGCTTATCTTTGAGCTCAAAGGTTCTCAGTCCATATTTAGGCTACTTTAGGCATTCAATCACATAGGCTACTTGCCGAGAAGAAGAACAAAGAAGATTTCCCGGATTTTCCAGGAGACCTCTCTTGTGCAAGAGGTATTACACTCTAAATTTAGAAATTTCAATTGAATTGGACACCTTTGATGTGAAAAACAAATTGATGGAGAAGTGATACCTTTTGCAACCGAGTCGCCGTGTGTTAGCTCCCCCAAGTGGTGCTGAAAAGAAACGTGGTGACGTCAGTGAACTCTCCTGAGCGTCGACATGTAGTTCCAAACTTGCCATATGTGTTATAATAGACCAAAGCAATGTTGACCATCGGTTAAGCACGGTGAAGCAAAGGGAGGACATTTCTATTTACATACCCGATAAAGCGATTGGGGAATACTACAGGAGAGGAAGTGATCCGACTCTCTGCCTGCTTCTTCCAACTTCCTGCTCAAAAAGAAAGAAAAAAAAACAGGATCTCATTACAGTTCAAGAAAGTGTCCTGCGACAGACAGTATGGAAAAAGAAATCCTCGTTCAGAATTTTGTTTAGAAACCATCAGGAATAAAACAACAGATTTCATCGAGGGGGTATGTGAATTCATGAATGATTTGATGTTCTTTCATTTGATCATTTTGAGTAGGCTAACAGCAATTTGTTTGATCACAGCCTGTCTGTATTTTTATTCGATAGTTTAGCAAACGCACATGCCATATTCAGATTCACATCTGTGGCTTATGTGTGGCGATTGTTTTTTAAGAGGTTGGTGATGTTAAATCAGTTATTTTAAATGTTTCTCTGAGTCTCCAACATGAAGCAATGAAGCACCAATAGAGATCCTAGTTAGGGTGCTGGACTTCCGGTTTGAAGTAGGTAACAGACAACTGTTTAAGAAGATGTAGCAATAGAATGTAGAGATTGCCCACTTCTAAAGACTATGAGTTGTGTGTGTGTGTGAGTGAGAGAGCGAGACAGAGAGGGGCAGAGTTCGAGAGAGACAGATAAAGAGACAAAGAGAGAGAGGGGGAGTGTGTGAGAGACAGAAAAAGGAGTAAAAATTGGATCAGCCTTTTTTACGAGCGTTCAGAAGCGGTTACTTCGCATGTAAGGGATGCTGCTTCGAATTTTCCACAGAGCAAAAAGAAGATCCAGTCACTGGTACAGCAACGTCTGCACATAGCACTCACTTAATTGCATTAGGAGTTTCCGCTCTCGAAACTGTGCGGCATTGTTTAAGCATGTGAAGCAAGTCAAATTTTCATGAAGAATGGGGATAGACTTGAGAGGACTTTTGTGTGAACAGCTAAATTAGTACTTTTAGTTCAGGAGAGTTTTAAGTGTAGAATTAGATCTGTTGCCTCGAATGCCACAGAACATGTCCTTGAAAACAGAATTGAAGGAAGTCCTGAATTTGACAGTTTTGTGGCCTCACATCATGCCCGGAAAAGTCAAGGTGGCGCTGTAGCCTGAAGTTGTCATTGGTGTGTGTGTGTGTGTGTTTGTTGTCAGGTTGAGGGTCTGACAATCAGAACAACATAATCAAAACACATCCTGTGCAGTGCTTTCATTCTCTCTGTGTGTTAGAAGTCGAGCTGTGAGACTCAGCACCTTCGGGTATGTCTCATTTTTGTGAGGTAACTCTGAACTCTGTAAGCCAATTTCACCAGAATGTAAGCACAGGACTCGGTACTGGTTTTGATGTCCAAATTCCTCCATTAGAGGACAAGGCTGGTCTTGGCCTGCCACACTTCCTGTGGAGCCAGGCCTGGGCTGAACCGCCACATACTTTTGCCCTTAGCCCTCGTTTGACTTCCTGTGCCACACCGCATCACACTGTTTTGCCACAGAAGTACACACAACTGCAGCAAACTAAAGTAATGTTATGGGGTTTTATGGGAATAACAAAACCAATACCTCTCTGGAAAACCTTGAAAAATATTGTCAGATTCCTTTGTGCCACTGTACCCATGTTGGTCCCTACTAAAGGTGTTCGAATGATGGTTATATTCTTGTAGAACATGTATGTAAAAATGAACATTCAGATCGCTAATTTTACTAGCATCATGACATGTCTGTGACAGGTTTATGAATGCCTTTATACACAGAATAAGGTATTTATCCAATTTAAGCTCTCAACGGAATTTTAACTACATGGAGAAAAAATTAAATCAAGTAAAAAAATGTGTTGATGCTACATGATTAACAAAGGCAAGGAGATCTGTTTGTGTGTGTGTGAGTGTGTGTGTGTGCGCGCGTGCAAGTTCGTAAGTTCAAAAATGCACTAGTTACATTGTCACTATCAGTGATGTTACCTGAGTGCGATAGTATTACAGTGATTTTAACCAGTCTTTCAGGTTTTCTGAACATCAGATCACCTCACCCAGATGGTTGTTGATTAAAACTTAGCTTGTTTCTCTACCCCAGGTGGTGACTATCAGTCACAGGTTCTGAATCTATGCTCATCTGGAGTCTTTCTCCATGCTATCAGACTGCCCTTAAATGCCCTCACATTCAGCTCTAATCATTCCCACTCCCATTCATCAGAGCAAATTCCAACTCGGATGACTTTAGACATATATTGTAACAGACATTTCGCTCTGTGAGATTATACTGATGGCACTGCTTACTGCTTCCACAGTGGTCTTGAGTTGTTGGTCATGACGTAAGAGGAATCATTTCTAATCGAGCAATGAGCTATCACCATAAATTTATCCTAACTGTGAAAATCAAACAATGATTTATGTGTGTATTCATAATGTGTGCCTAGTGAGTATGACTATGACTAGTGGAGAACAGGAAACAGTCAGTGTAAATGACAATAACTAACAATATTGGGCCATTCTGATCTATTTGTGTACGCAGGTATGGAGAGCGCCATCACATTATGGCAGTTTTTACTGCAGCTGCTCCTGGACCAGAGTCACAAGCACCTGATCTGCTGGACGTCCAACGACGGCGAGTTCAAACTGCTCAAATCAGAGGAGGTGGCCAGGTTATGGGGCCTTCGAAAGAACAAGACCAACATGAACTATGACAAGCTGAGCAGAGCACTCCGCTACTATTATGATAAGGTGAGTCTATGCAGAGCACTCCGCTACTATTATGATAAGGTGAGTCTATGCAGAGCACTCTGCTACTATTATGATAAGGTGAGTCTATGCAGAGCACTCTGCTACTATTATGATAAGGTAATCCATAAGAGGCAGTTTGGGCTGAGCTTTAAAATATAATAATACTATAAGGAACTGTTCTTTATTTATGTATGCTTATTAAAGTCTTTAAAATACAATAATACTATAAAGGAACTGTTCTTTATTTATGTATGCTTATTAAAGTCTTTAAAATACAATAATACTATAAAGGAACTGTTCTTTATTTATGTATGCGTATTAAAGTCTTTAAAATACAATAATACTATAAAGGAACTGTTCTTTATTTATGTATGCTTGTTGAAGTCTTTAAAATATAGTAATACTATAAAGGAACTGTTCTTTATTTATGTATGCTTGTTGAATTCTTTAAAATATAATAATACTATAAAGGAACTGTTCTTTATTTATGTATGCTTGTTGAAGTGAATATCAACAGCTGTGTTCTTACCGATCACACTTCTCTTTTCTTTTTCTTTCTTTAGAATATCATCAGAAAGGTGATCGGACAGAAATTTGTTTACAAGTTTGTGTCATTTCCGGAGATTCTCAAGTTGGATCCTCAAGCCGTGGAAATGGGTCAAGATTTCAACAGGACAGTGGTAATCAAAGATGAGGCACAGGAGGTGGAGGCACGGGTGAAGGAGGAGGTGGAGGATGATGTGGAGGATGAGGAGTCCCCAGACCCTGCCATATCGGCAGCCCTTCAAGTCCAGGCATGCTACCATGAGTACTTCCGTTCAGGCCTGTACCCAGGTTTGCCATTCAGCTCCTTGCAGAGCCAGTCCCATCTCCTGCAGGCCATCCGACAGAGGCACGGAGAGCCCCGCGAAGAGGCCCAGAGCGTCATTCAGTTTGTCTCCCAGGCTGCCGAGAAGAGCGATGTCCTCCTCTCCTCGCGCCGTTCGTCCTCTTCCGAGTCTGCTTTCTCATCCAGGCCCACAAGGCAGTCGCCCCGGTCCTCCTCGCCCTTCTCCGTTGCCTCTTCCCACTCTACTCAAGCCTGGAGGAGCCCCAAGCGTGAGGCTGAGGACTCTGAGCAGGACACGCAGCCGCTGAACTTATCCTCAGGGAGCAGGGAGAGCTCCCTAACCTCAGACAAGAGAAGCCATCAGGCATCCGGCTCCACATCCAGGAGCAAAAAGCCCAAAGGCCTGGAGATCTCCAGCCCTTCTGTGGTGCTGACAGGAAGTGACCTCGGTTCTATCGCCCTGAACAGCCCTGCGCTGCCGTGTGGCTCTCTCACACCAGCACTCTTCACAGCACAGGTGGGTTCACATCATTATGTCACAAACTAGGACTAGACTGAGTTGCTGTCCAGTACCTTAACATCTTTATTGAGATTAATTGATGCAAAATGACTATGAGCTAACTATGCATTAACACATGGCCATTATTACATTGTAATTATCCTGTAGAGTGTGACATGCTAATTATCAGTGTGTAACACCACCTTAATTATCTGTTCTTACATGACCCTACGTTAAACACTGCATCCCTATAATGACATATCACATTATACTTACTTGTTTAGCTACATTGTCCCAAGGGATATATAATACATACTCTGGCAAAAAATGCTAGTATGTTTCTAACTTTCTGACAATTTAGTTAACCTGACCAGCCGTTAATATCTGTGGACCAATCACACTGAGTTCCTGTGTTCGTCTTTAAAATGGAAGCTCAGGCAACAGTTTTGTTTGATTCACAGTCACCCCCAACCCTCAACATCCCCCTCATCTCTGCATGTCTGTTACTAACTGACTCAGGCATTGCTCACACTGATATGCTGGACAGGCAATATCAGACTCTGTTCACACCCAGGCTGAGCTGCTAACTTGGTCAGAGATAAATGCTAGTGATTTTACAAAAATTACACAATTTGTTGCTTGTTTCAGAAATACAAACAAATATGTCAAAGAGTGTCTGAGGCGAAACTGAACCATTCTCTCTTGAATGGTTCAATTCATTCCAAAATGCTTTTGACACATTTATTTCAAGCAACAAAAATCTGGCAATCATGTTATTTCTGTAAAGTCTTAAATTGACAGCCATGGAAACATAACAGACACATATTTACACAGCTGTGCCGCAACTTATATGCAACAACTTGTAGCGTGACGCATATCTGACATAGCGGCCCCTCTCTGCAGACGGCGTCTGGGCTCCTGCTGAGTCCCAGCCCCCTGCTGTCAGGCCTCCACCTCTGGAACAGCCTGAGTCCTGTGGGGCCCCTGAGCCCTGGCCACTTGCAGGGCCACGCTCCCCTCTTTCAGGTAAATGTCCCTCCGTCTTTGCCTTTTAAAGATATGATCACTTTTTTTCTTCAGTGTCTTGTTTCTCTGTTCATGTGATGCTCTGTGTATGGCAATCCTTTTTTTCAGGTAAATGTCTCTCTGTCTCTGCCTTTTAAAGATATGATAACTTTCTCTTCAGTGTCTTGTTTCTCTGTTCATGTGAAGCTCTGTGTATGGCAATCCTTTTTTTTTTTTTTTTTACGTGCCGATTATAATGCGACCGTTCTTCTCTTTAGGTGACTCTATATGGCACGTCCTACTGTTCAGGAGTGATTTTGACACTACATTGATGTCTTTCAATGTTTAAATAGAATAAATAAATAGCATAAATAAATAGGGAGTCATCCACAATGATGACCCATGAATGTTGTAGTGGTTACAAAGAGAGCAGGAGAGAGAAGAGGAGAAAAGGAGACAGAAAGAGGAGGGGCTGGGAGGGAGGGGGAGGGGGAAATCCGGTGGCCACTTCCTGTTCGAGCCCAGGGGAGTCTGCCTGAATGGGCCGAACAGGTTTTAAAGCTGTTCCTTATTTATGTCCCCCCCCCCATCCCTCCCCCCAAACCGCTCGGCAAACACACCAATCCCCGACAGCCTGACTCCTTTTTCATTTCCTCCTGTGCCTGACTCATGAAGGTGACTGTTGGAGATGAACACGAACACTAGCACAACAGGAAACTACACCGGAACCTGACCCCAATGCTGGGGCCCACAACTTCTCCATTAGCAAACACCCCTTTGCTGACCAACATACTGCCAAACACCACATATCGAAAGTCTAAAATAGTCCTTTACAAAAGCAGATGAGGCAGAAGATAAGCGTTAAAGAAGTAAGAGGTGATTTGTTTTTAGTGTGTAAACTTTATGGTAGGGGTATTTCCAAAGGTAATTCAACCGAATGGCCAAGCAGACAACCAGTGAATACAGCAGTAAAAAAAAATCGGAGAAAACCCCCCCCCACAATGGAATCAGTCAGAAGACGAAGTGAAATATGACAGTAAGGTCAAAAAAGATCTTTTTCCAAAGAAGGCTGTCATGATCATGTGATTAGCTGATGATGTCAGACATTTGTGTGGGTTTGTCTCATATGAAGTAAGTGAGCGGAGTGAGTGGACTGGTGGGCTGTTCATTTCATGATCAGGATATGCACCAAATGGTCGTAAATACGTCAGCATCGGTCTTGTAAGATACAAGATGATTTTAAACAGTAGATGGCCATTATCAACCCATAAAATGCTGATTTTTATAAAAATGTTGTCAATATTAAAGTAACACTCTGCAACAATTTGACACTTTTTGGGGTATGGTTTTATAGGCAACTAGTTTTGGTACCATCCTCAAATTCATTTTGATAGCATATGGTCATATGAAGGACAGATAAACACCATAAACACCAGATATGCACTATGTAGTTTTGTGTTTCCTGGCTGAAACATCTTGCAAAAATGGAAGAAAAGCTTTTACAGCATGACATTACCAGCTATACTGCCAGAATACAGCAGTTAGTGTGTTGGCAGTGTCTATCAGTGTCAACTGGGCTGTTGGTGGTGTTTGCAAGGTTTTTGCATGCCTTTTAAGTAGTTAGCGTGCTAGTTTTGGAACAGAACTCCTTATTGCTGCTTTAACACAAGCATTAATATCTTTCATCACAGTTCAATTATATAATTTAGTTTACAGCTCAAAAAAACAAATTGCACTTTCACTTATTTATGAATACAAATGTAGGGGCACATAGTTCTTCTTCTTTATTTTATATTTCTGCTCTTGCGTATCTTCTTGTTCTTCAATGTCTGTAATGTCAGTGTGTTGCATCATGGGAAATACAGAAATATTGCTTGACTCTATTGTTCTCTGTGTCTGCAGTTCCCCACCTTACTGAATGGATATGTCACAGTCCCCATGTCCAGTCTGGATGGCTCTTCCTCCCCCTTGCTGCTCTCATCGACCAATTACAAGTCTTGATTTTCAGACATGTTACACACCTAAACAATTGTTACATCACAAAGCATCTTATGCTTTAGTATGAAGTCTACAATTTCTCAGAAAACCTGCCCACGAGACAGAACGCGTGTACCCAGCCCTCCGAATTCCAACCCGCTGACTTAAGACTTGCCGCGTGGAGCAGAAAAGTCTGAAATCAATATGGAGATTTGTTTATAGCTGTTCTCTTATTTGGCCATCATAACAGGAAAACCCAGTCAAGGGAAAGAACTGTTTTATTTTACTTTCCTTGTATATATTTCATGTTGTTTTGTTATTATGTCATGTCTCATGTAATGTGTTCTGTCTTACAATTAGCACACGCTGTGCCTTCTGAAGTGAAAATGACTGTGCCTTATGTTTACCAACCTAAATACTTAAAGACGAAATTCCAATTCAATGGAATTGCTTTCATTTTTCCAACAAAAAGAATAAGTTAGTTTTTTTTTACAATTTGTTAATTAAAGTATATTACACAACTACTGTGACCTAGTTTGATTTCAGAAATTACTGAGAAACTTGTTATTTTACAATCAATCAACCACCAGGCACAAGAAATGAGCTTGTAGGTTAGGACCTAATGGGAAGCAGTGTTACCTGGACATTTGGGAATATTGATGCAGGGAGGTTAACACTCACTGACCACTATGTTCACTATGTTCTGGCACTAACAGATGATCCACATCCCTGCTCTATCCTTGGCTTGTCCTTGATGTGTCCTTCTTGCAGTACCAACTACACTGCCTGGTACAAGGACCTGTTTCTTCAAGATTACTGTAAAGATCCTTGCAAGACAGTGATTTGACATTTCTCTGTTTGGACAGTGTTCATATGTAGGCAACAGACACCACATGTTAATACACGTAGGGAAATAAAAAAAAAAACTGCACGGAGAGAATCCACTTTAATCAGAAGACTTTTTTTCTGAAAAATATCAAGCTCAAATGGGGAGGGTGTTTAAACTCCTCCAACATGCCAGCACATTGAGACAATTGATCATAAATAAAGCTATTATACAAAATATATTTCTTAACACTATGATGTCAGTATTAATTAGGAGCTTTGACAGAATGTGCACATCCTCAATGTGAAGACAGTGACTGTGCTTTTTCCTAAGACTGGCATGCAGAACAAAAACGTAGCCAAATTCACTTGAAAACATTACATATAGTACAGTTATTCAGATGGCAAGTAGTGCAGATGTGGGCAGACTGCTTCAAACTGCAGCCCTGCCTCACAGTTGCATTAAGGAGAACCTGACAAAGAAGGTTTTTTTTTTTTTTTTTTAAAGAGAAAGGAACCAAAAAGAACTGTGATTCATGAGGAGGCTGACATATGGTGGCACTTTAACAAGGAGTTCCTGTCAAACCCAGTTTTTGATGCATTGAGATGACGCGCCAGTCATGCCAGGCTGAACGGTGACTGTTAACAGGAGAGAAATTAAACGTTCACTAACCGTCTTCAGAGTAAATAACTAAACATAAAGTCACAAATACACATTCAGTCTCAGCATTGCAGACAGGCATTTCATAACTATGGGTTTGTACACACTGTACACAATGACAAAAATACAAGAAAAAAAACAAATCAAACCGAAATAATATAAAAAAGGATAAATGGTGGTTCATGGGTTAAAAGACAGTAGTTGGTTTAGCAGCATTGTTCTTTTTTCACATAAATAAAAGCCCAACAGAACTCTTTTTTTTATCGCCTGACCACCTGTGTGGTCACTGCAGCTGCCCTGGGGGTTGGTCTGGTACACTAGAGCCATTTTAAATGTGGTTGGTTGCGTGAGAGGGGGTGAAAGGGCAGGGTTTCTCTCTCATCCTCCACATGTCACATCACAGCCATCACTGGGGCACACACACAACTCGGGCTGGGGTTAGTCGACAACATCAGAGAGGCCATACTCCATAGTTTGACAATAGAAAATAGTAGGGCTTCAGAACAGCATACTTTGTCTTCTGTTCTTGCCATTTCCTGAAGGAAAGGAAATGAAAGGATAGAGAGAGAGAGAGAGAGAGAAAGAGTGAATATCTCCTTGAATATGTTTAATAAAGTGAATACGCTAAAGTAAGAAATTATCTGTAACTAAAGATGTATTTAGGCTCTAAGGTGATCTGCACCTGTCTCTGGGAAGGCAGAATTCCGATAGCCTGGATCCTTTTGCAACTGAATCTCCTTTAGTGTAAATAAAGATAAACCTGTTGAGGAAAGGTGGATGTGTTAAACAAAGCAGCATAGATAAAAAAACATTTGTAACCATTGATACCAGAACACCCTGACACAGTCTGGAGTGTGAAATACACCACATCTATTTATCTCTACCTCATAAACACTACTGCACTATACTAAAATATAAGTGTATTTTGTGAAGGTATTTCCAGATACACTTGAGAGGAAGCCCTGAGCCTCGACAGGAAAAGAAGGAAAAAGACCCCAACTCCGCTGAATTGTCAGAGAGAGAGAGAGAGAGAGAGAGAGAGAACACTCACTCTCTGGTAGTGCTTGCACATGAGCGCCCAAACTCCTGAAGTACGGCTGCTTCATTCCCTCCTCGGCCGAGATCCTCTGCTTGGATTCATACTTTTTGAGGAGGAACAACACACAGTTACTGAAATTCTGTCTCGCATGAATGAACAGGGTTGCTAGAGGAGTGCACTCATCCATCCATACACATGCAGGATAGTCATGTTTAATCTTGTGACATTCCTTTTAAGTTGTGAATGTTTTACGAATGCTGAATAAGTAACTAAATCAGCTCTTTTTAAGATATTTTATGTAAATGAAACTCACTTTTAAGAATGACAACAGCAGGTCAATCCCATCTATGTCCAGTCTGAAAAACAAAACATAGTTAAGTACACACCATAGAGGAGTATAACACTACACTTAGCCTCATCTTATGTTGCGATCATTTGTTTGTTTGTTTATTTGTTTGTTGGTCTGTCGTATTTTAGAACAGCATTAGGTTAGTAACTGGTATTACTTTAACCCTGCAAACAGGCTTGGCTAAAAATGGGAAACAAATTCAGGAATCTAACAGGATATC
The DNA here is from genome assembly GCF_900700415.2 of Clupea harengus. Classification (NCBI taxonomy): domain Eukaryota; kingdom Metazoa; phylum Chordata; class Actinopteri; order Clupeiformes; family Clupeidae; genus Clupea; species Clupea harengus. The sequence goes on from NC_045154.1 coordinate 23,457,771, forward strand.
CTGGTAGGAAGTCAGACACACATGTGCACTCACACACATGCCGGCGGAAAAGACAATATCACTGTCAAAGGGGCGCTGGCTGGGCTCTGTTCACCCTCTGATGCCAGTATTTATATTTTAATATAACATGATAAGACTACTCATGGACCCAATGAGGGTTTAGCTGAAAAACTGAAGCATGGCATTGGAGCATGAACATGATTTGACATTGCATTTCCATCTGTCTTAGCAGAGGAATTATTAAATTCATACATTCTCAATGTTAGCATCAGACCGACTCTGGTGCCTACCTGGGTGCGTGGTTGATGAAAGGCTGGGGCCTGTATTTGGGGAAATTGTAGGACTTGAATTCATCCATGGTGGTAATCCCAGGCCAGGTCACCTCAGTGGGAGTTCCTGTGGGCGAGGGATCAGTCTGCTTTAATGTTTGCAAACCGCAGAGAATGAAGGCAGTGCGCACACAACAAGTAAACGCCATGCCAGTGCTGCTGGGGAAAAAAAATTAAGGAGATGTCTTGCATTGCCTAGTACAGCCAGCAGAGGTCTCCACTCACCCAACAGCCGAAAGATGAGGTGCAGTTCATCCTCCACCGTGGACCCTGGGAACAGGGGCCTGCCAGCAGCCATCTCATAGAATATACAGCCGACTCCCCTTAGGAAAGAGATGAGGGATTATTATTGATAAGGGCTGTTGAGGTTCTTTGATATAAAATTTTGCATCACTAAAGATGGGCAATCTTGATCTGCCTTTTGGGCTGTTATGTGTAACTGACTCATAAACAGGCTTTGAATTATTGACGGGTAGTAAGCACATTTGGCACAACTGCACTGTGATTCAGTGACTGAACGGCAATGTTAGGAATATGACATTGAATGCTTACTCAGGTAAAAAATAAGAACTCTGGAATGCCAAATGCAATTACTTGCTTATTTTGACAAGTGAGATACTATTTTATGGATGTGACAGAAATGCACACATTTTAATGGGTTTATCATTACGTTCATCACTTTCATTACATTACACTTTCAGACATTTTGACAAGATAAATACATTAGATGTATTATTCCTTAATGCCATTTTCACATACTGTATGTAACAACATGGACACATCAAATGTGTATATTTATTCAAGACGTAAGAATGTTCGAAAAACAAAAAAACAATAATATTTCAGCAAGAATATATTCAGTCATTCTGCTTCACTATCACTGTGCAAAACTGATTCACAGACTGCAAGATTTTGTTTAAGACCTGAAGACCCCATCTGGCAAACCTGTGGCCAAATTATCCTGCCGGCAGTCGAAACTAGCCTAATAGTTTCTAATTATGGAAGCGAAGATTCCGTTAAAAACAAAACAGTCTCTAAGGATCTGAGAGAATGCTCTTTTTTGCCTCAGCGTGTGTGTGTGTGTGTGTGTGTGTCTGTGTGTGTGCGCGCGCTTGTGCACGTGTGTGTAAACCTAATAGTGGATTTAGAACACTAGAGTAATACCTTTCATCATTTACATAATCTGCGGTTAATTAGCTAACTAATTAACAGCCTCAGACTCGCCTTGCAAAAAAACAAAAAATAGCAGTCGGCACTGACTCAAATCAGCCAGTTTGTGTCTTGTTTTTCATCTCTGTGCTTTTTCACCTCAAAGGAAATGGAACACATAAATGACAATGAGCAAATACATGGTTAAGATGGGAAAAAAATGTGAAGGCTATTTTGCAATAAACATTGTAATGTATATATAGCAGAATAAAGAGCAGCCGATTTAAAGAGAAAACTATTTATATGCCTCCTGGTGATAAGATATTCAAGGGCAATATTATTTCTTCCCCAATTACAGAGGCTTTTTGCCTAATATTACATAAATGTCTGAATTTAAAAGGCTGACTGAAGTCCTTAAAATGCATGTTGAATGATTGTCTTCCTGTATAGTGCAACACAGTACTAAGGATTTTAACACTTATTCCCTGTGTTAAAAATTGTACTTTACATATTATCCTGATATTAAATACACCATTCTATATTATTGTCTCAAAAGGCAAAAGTTAAAAGACAAGCCAGAGTTGAAGCTTTAGATAGCAAGCTAACTAATGAGCAAGCTAATGAGCTACACACCAGTTCATAATAACTTCTCATTTAATATATGTTATGAAAATGAACTCTTTGAAAAGGGCTATAATTAGCGGTCAAGATCCAGTGTTCATTTTTGGTCTATGGTTGGGTTACAACGGTCTTGAGCCTGTGTGAAGCTCTTACCACATGTCAATCTGTGTGGAATACTCAGAGGAGCCCAAGAGCACGTCTGGGGGCCTGTACCATAGTGTCACCACCTCATTTGAGTACGTCTTAGTAGGGACCGATTTTGCTCTGGCCAAACCTGGCAAAAAAAATATATATATATATATAATACATTTAAATACATGACATATGAACAACCTTTCTCTCGGCAGGACAAACAACAAGGAAAACTATTAATTAATGCTGGAATCAACAGCTGCAAGTCACCAATTTACTCTAGCGTGTAACCGTTATAGACTTGTGTTGAGGAATTACTGTTCGTCACTAAGCTCAGTAAATACTCCCATTGTTTGGCAGGAAGCAAAAAAGCATCCATGTGCTTCAGCTAAATGGACAGCAGGAATTTCTTACTGGTTAGAAAATGTTAAGCGCATGACACCAACAAGAAGCCCTAATTCCTAATGAATCCCTTGGTCCTGCTTAAAACATGTGCTTGTGTTGAAGAGCTGGTTTGAAAATTCGTTTGGAACATAACATGGTCTTGAATAGGTGACACAATAGCTGCTTGTTGGTGCTCTCACCAAAGTCTGCCAGCTTTAGCTCCCCTCTGTCATTGATGAGCAGGTTCTGAGGCTTAAGGTCTCTGTGGAGAACTTTCCGGCGATGGCAGTAAGCCAGACCACGTAGGATCTGATACAGGAAGATCTAGAACAAGAGAGACAAATACAAGCCATTTGAACACATAACAGATGAAAAAAAAAAAAACAGTAAATAAAATTTAAAAAAAAACACACACACACATTGGAATTGGAGCATTAACATTTACACCGATGTGCATTTTGCGATTGTCGTTTCACCTCGATGAGACATGCTTTGTTGGATAACCTTCCTGGTTACACAATTACAAAAACTGAAGACACAGTATATCAGACAAACACTTACAGTCGGTCAAGTACGCAAGTACGCATTGAGCTTCATGGCACTGAGCCTCACCTTCACATTTTGCATACTCATGATGTTCCCACAGTCGTCCATGTACTGCTTAAGGTCCTTGTCCTGCAGAGGGTGTTAAAGGTCTAGGTGAAACTACAAACAAGCTAGAGGTAACAGGCATTAAGACTCGACCACATATTGGGCTGGGTATCGATCTAAATCCAGAACAACAACACACTGTGAGTAACCTCTGTAATATGTGTAATGATAAGTAAGTTCACATGGAGCACCTGATATATGGATATGGATATTGCTGAGTGAATTAATAATTAGGTCACAGGTATGGTGGAGAGAAGAATACATGTCTCTTACCAGGTACTCAAACACTAAAGTGAGGGACTTCTCTGTGTGGATGATGTCGTGAAGTGTCACTATGTTTGCATGCTTCAGATCCTTCAGTAATGACACTGTCAGTGACGAGAGAGGAAATAAAAAAATAAATACTTTTTTTTACATGAGCGTGAGAAGGAAAGAGGGAGAGAGGGACATCAGGAGTGATAAAAATGTTGTGTTTTTTTCAGACAGGATGAGGGATGACAACCAGAGGGGCACAACTGACATTTGAATAATCTCTCAGGAAAGCATAAACAAAGATGCCCCACTTACGCTTCTTTAACTCTAGAACTTAAATGTCATCCAATGACCAAATCCACAACTCATCCGTTTTTTTTTTGCATAGTTTTTTGTCAATGCGCTGTGACACCCGGTGCATTTAAAAAAAATTAAACATTCATTAACTTTAACCCGAATCATTAAAATGTTACTTGATTACTAACATGCATCATCAAGACCCCTTCATTAAAGAAGGGTTGTTTTATGGGTCTGTGGCATTTAGAGACTGTTTTTACTGGCACGGATTGTGCTTGCAGTTGGCACACCTTCCCGAATAGCGGTGCATGGAGCTCCCTCTTCGTGCTCTAGGCGAATCTCCTTCAAGGCCACGAGATTGTCTGTCAACTTGCTTCGCCCTTTGAAGACGGTAGCGTACGTCCCCTGGGGAGACACAAGCAACAGCTCATTTTAAAAACCATGGTGAATACAAAAGGGATATGTGGTGAAGCAAAGAAAGTGGCAATTTAAAATGAAGTACATATCCACTTCAGTACCTATTAAAATAATCATGAAGTGCAAAAGACAAGAAGTGCAGAACTGAATAAAAACAAAACTTTCCCACCTCTCCAAGTTTGTCCAGTTTTATGTAGGTCTCCAGTTTTCCAAATCCTATTTCAGACTGAGACAGAGAGAGAGAGAGGATGATGTTAGAGCTGGCAAAACTTATCCAGAAATCAAGCAAAACAACAGATAAACAGATAAATGCTTCTTTAAAAAAAAATTCTTCCAAGCAGGTTTCTGATTTCCTGTCTCTGAATAATTTGCTAGGCGCTAAGCAGTCTGGTTTTAAGAGTGTTCATTCGAATGAAATCTATCTGTGACTGAAGCATTACGAGTAGCAAAGGACTCTGCTCAGTTCTGATTATACTACACTTGTCAGTGGCCTTTGATACAGTGACCATGACATCCTCCTCCCTACGCTGGGAATTTCAGGGAAAGCACACAGCTGGTATGAATCGTATCTCAGAGGACATTCATTCAGTATTTCTTAAATATCAAAATCTCAACACCTCTCCACAGGTGTACTGCAGGGATCGGTACTTGGGCCCCTCTTATTTTCTATCTACACCACTTCCTCAGGTGAAATCATCAGTTCCCATGGGTTCTACCATCACTGTTATAGGGATGACAGTACCTTCCTGCCAGATGATTCCACAATATTGACTTGAATTTCTGCATGTGATATTTCAGTTTGGATGAGGGGTCGACACCTTCAGCTCAATCTTTCAGAAACTGAGCTCCTGGTATTCCCAGCTAATCTGGCTATCACACAAAATATTAACATTCAGCTTGGTTCATCTTCATTTACCCCAACTAAAACTGAACAAAACTTGGGTCTTATAATTGATAACCAGCTTCATTTCTTGAATTAAGCACCAGTTTATTTAGATGCCATAATTCAGCGCTATACTTGACCATTTCGCTCCTCTGATGAGCGTCTGTTGTCTTCTCTCAGCAAGAGATCACAGTCAAGACTCTTTTCGTTCGTGGTGGAATGATCTACCTAGTGCTGTCTGTGCCAGTGACAGCCTTGATACATTCAAAAAGCATTTAAAAATCATCTGGCTAATTAGTTATTTAGTTTGAGGCATACCTTATAAATATAATAATGATCGTGATATTTTCTTAATTTTCATTATTATTATTGTTATTCACTGATTGTATTTTAAATTGATCATTTTGTTTTGTGTAATGTTTTCTAAAGTTTTGGAAGTCGCTTTGGACAAGAGCGTCTGCTAAATACCTTAACCATAACCATAACCACAACCTTAAACAAATTCTTATAAATTCATAGGATTTAAAACAAATCTTGACATGGATTGGTAGACATGCTTCAAACGGCCTCAGCATGCCTGCAAATCATCCACTGAACAGCAGGGGGCACACAATCTTAGGTGTCATAGGATCACATATGTACATACACCCCACCCTACAGCCCCTCTTTCCCAGTCTATGCACTCACATGAAAATGTAAGAATGCAAACATATTCTAATGAAGCCTCTCTCTTGCTCTTGGTCCTCATACACAAAGCCAACCATACATGGGAAAAGCTGGGAAAGAATAGACACTAGGGGTGGAAATTGTCACAGAGGCAACGATACCATACAATCACGATATTTGGGCCAAGATAATGATAATATTGCGATTCTTTACATTTTACGATACAGCATGCATTGCGATTCGATTCTGCGATACTATGCGATTTATTTCTCTCATGTATTGTTTTTCGTATACTGGGAGTCTCTGCAGCCATCTTGGCGCGGAAGATTTGTTCTGGACTCTGACTTGCTTTCAAAATTCTGCTGTGACACAGGAGAAGAACGAGGTCTTGCACAACATTGTGGAATTCAGAAGCAATGTTATCCAAGTAGACGTTTTTCTCCCACCTCTAATAGACACCCTTAGAAAAGTGTGGCAAAGGACCTTCAAAGGCCAACTTCATCAATTAATCAATCACAGTTAGTAATACGAGATGGGTGAGAGGGAGGGGAGTTGAGAGATAGGGGAGTTGAGAGAGAGAGAGAGAGAGAGAGAGAGAGAGAGAGAGAGAGAGAGAGAGAGAGAGAGAGAGAGAGAGAGATAGAGTAAGGGTGGGGGGGGTCATCAAACACATGAACAATAAGGGTGGGAAAAGTGTGTGACAGTAGTCAGAAAGAGACACATACACAACATAAAGGTGTGCAAGCAGGGTGAGAGCGAGAGCGAGAGAGAGAGAGAGAGAGAGAGAGAGAGAGAGAGAGAGAGAGAGAGATGCACAAGAGAGGCAGCCCAGTCTAAAGGAGGCGACTCACCAGAGAAGCCCTGCGAGAGCGACGACTCAGAGGCTGGTCAAACTGATGACTGATCATCTGCAGCTTCTCCAGGTATCCGTCTGGGAGCCGGATGTCAACCGGCAGAGACAAACGCTTATTCAGGTCCTAAAAAGGCAAAACCAGACACACAGACCATGAGCTGCAAGCAAATGTTCTTGTTAGACAGCTATATTTTCCTCCATGCGAACATTACCAAGGCCTGATAAAAGCTAGGCATCTAAGTACAAACAGAGAAACACACAAATCTGAATACATCCGGGTGTACCAAACACAGAAATCACAGAAATTATAGCATATCACTGAAGCCTTAACTAAAAGAGGCCCCTTCACACAATCTCTGAAAGGAGTGTAAAAACTGCATTCCTGACGCAGTAGGTTTTGACTGTTTGAACATTAATATTCTTTGACTGTGTATATGTCTGCAACACATCCACTTAAGAATTCGTGCCTCCAAATGTTAAGCTGTCTGAGCGGTGCACATACAGCTTACATAAATGTTCTCATGTCTGCTGATCAGTGATTTTAAGTGACTCTTGCACATCTCCTCATGCCCTGTGCTGTCCCATCCAGCAGCCTATGCTGGTAAACCGGCAGGGGAACCACATGTGCATATGAAGAGTAGCCAGAGAATCACTGTTTCCGGCGCAAGCCCAGAGAGGGATCAGTCATAAACCCTGGACATAATGACATGTTATGTAACCCACACACACCCACACACACACAAACACACACACAGACACAGACACACACACACAAACACAACCAAACACACTCAGCATGCTTCCCCCTCATACCATTCCTCTCTTTGATAGATTACCGTTAATCCCGCTCTCTGACCGGCTTAGGTCCAGCGCGCCCCATGCTGAAGTAACCATGGTGCAGACGTGTGTGCAACACTCACACATTTACGCAACAGCGCATACATGACATTTCAATAGTCACCAGGAGAGCAGCACTGCATCAGCCACCAACCAACGTCTAAACCCACAGTGCTTCATGTTTTTAAGTAGTGGTTGCGATGAAATCCATCACGCCTGAACTTCTTTATGGTTGTATGGGGTCTGCTCTCTATAAACAACTTTAGGCTAATAAAACTAAGAAAATGCCAAACACTTGTGCCACTGGTAGTCAAGACAACATTTTCATAAAGAGTCAAATATTTCCAAATAATTAGATGCGTTCATTAAAATTAAGTCTTATATTTAATTCAGACTGATGCACTTTAGTACCAACTACTGAGAGGTAGGGCTCGGGTTGTAGACACTTGGCTCGAAGTAGCCTCACTGCCGCTATCTAGCTTTTAATTAGGCATTCCATGTCCTGGGTGACGAAGTCCTGTCCTGACCCCCCCCTGTGAGGCCACCCCCCAATCAGCTCCTCTTAATCTCTTACACCCCAACCAATCTGGACTGTGTAACAATAATCCTGGTGATGTAATCCCTCCAAAATAAATAAATAAATACATCAGCCTCGTCTTCACTGGCTGGTTTTGAACTGATGCCTTGGCAATTCATGAAGATGTACTGTACCAGCGATCGTTTCTATGAGGGCTGTATTAAACAACATTACCTAATGCCTTACTTAATATGACAAAACATCTACAATGTTAAATGTTGAAATCTATACTATCTATTTGCTTACCTAATGGATAATGTTTCCAAATACAAACTAATAGTATTGGTTGCATTAGCTCACCAACACACACAACGCAGTGAGTGCTGTATTGCTATTCAGAGCACATAACAAAACATATACAATGTTAAATGTTGAAATCTATACTATCTATTTGCTGGCCTAATGGATTATGTTTCCAAATACAAACTAATAGTATTGGTTGCATTAGCTCACCAACACACACAACACAGTGAGTGCTGTGCTGCTGTTCAGAGCACTTACTTAAGAAACTTAAGTTTAGAAACCCTATCAAAATTTCAAGATTAAGACAAAGTGGATCTCATATATGGTCTGCGTTTCAGAGGAGCATGCAGACTTCTGAACATGTCATGTCAAATGTTCAAGGGACACACACACACACACACACACACACACACACACACACACACACACACACACACACACACACACACACACACACACACACACACACACACACACACACGAGACATACATACAGACGCCTGCACACACAACCAAATACACAGCATGCTTTCTTAATGCTCTGCTGTTTCACTCATGACTAGAATTGTGATCTAAGTTTGGACATCCCCGATCCGTGAGCTTGGAGACAAAGCATTTAGGCAGCGTTCTTAGTCACTGATGTTGGTTTCAGCCAGTCATGTATGGTCCTGCTGGCAATTAGTAGCCCATGAGAGGATTATGTGGTCTTATAGGGACATGTGAACAATGTGTTCCGTGGGTAAACATCCTGGAGTGCGGTGGACTCAAAAGCCATCTTTATGTCATGCTGGCAGAGGAAAATGAGCTGAGCTGAGGCGAGGTGGGCTGGGAGACTCATGTCACCGTTTAGGGCAGGGCTAGCTGTGCATAGGGCTAGGGCTAGCAGGGCTAGCTATGCATGCCATTGAACTGGAGGCGTGGGGTGATGGCAGGTGGGGGATGGGTATGGGCATGTTACTGAGCTGAACATGTGATGAGCACTCGCTCGGGCGAAACCCACCGCAGCAGAGATCCGTCGGCCGCCCCTGCTCCTCAGGCACACACCCGTTGGGGACTGCACCTCCTCGGAGGACGTCCCGGAGGTCTGGTCGCTCTCCCCGTCCGAGCCCATCTTCTGGTTCTCGTGCACGATGCCTGGAGAATAGCAGTCGGCAGTGAAAATGGTCCCATAAATTGACAGTCCTCATATTTGTTTCTTCAGGATTTTATATTTAATTAAGAGACACAAGAGCCACCAGCATGGCTTATTGAGGGTTGTTATTAGAATATGTACTTGACATACAACACATTCAGAGAGGGACATATGTATGTATGTACATAAACATATTAATGTGGCGGTGTGATGCCAGAGAGATCGAGGAGGATGGATTACCTAAACGGCCACCATTGCGGGTTGCCGCCGCAGGAATACCCAGGCCATCCCCTATGACGCTGTGTGGCCGGCGAATGGGAGGCTTCTTGAAGGAACCGGCGTACTGGTTCAGGAATGAATGGACACTGTGAGAGGAGGGTGGCCGTCCGTTTCTCACCGCGGGTTCTGCAAGAGGAACATAAACCAGCATCAATCAACCTGCTAAACATTCTGCCAACTCCTGAGAAGCTGCAAGCAAACATGTATAAAGATTCAAAAAGTGGCAAATTGCTGCATGCCGTCTCTTTAATGTACTTCTTAAGAGATGTACTCTGAGTGTGCTCTCCTTATATCACTTCTATTTCACTTCTAAACGTTTACTTAAAAATCTGTCATTACCAAAGACCAGTGTAATGACATCATTATCAAAGACCAGTGATCATTACCTACTAATTATCTTTCTGTCAACACAAAAGGCATTGCACAGCTCTCCTCTATACCGTCACATTCTTTAAAAGGTGGCTACTAGCCTGAGGCCGTTTAGACATTGACAAAATATACCATTCTGGTCAAACTACTACTTAACTCCTTTACTGCTGTGGGGATTTAACAGCACAGAAATGTCGTTTGAATGACAATATCCTCCTACATACGACTGAGAACTACTTAATTTCCAAACAGACTAAGTGGGAGGAAGTGATCGTTCTTTAAAACACAATCACCACTGAGTCGGGTTCCGGCATATGGCTGAATTGGATGTAAGGGAGTTGAATCTCTATCACAGACCTCTGTTTTCAAGTCAAGCTGTCCATCTCCCTCTCAAAGCACAACTGCGGCTATACAAAACGTTGCATAATAAGATACTGGGTAGGCTTTCTAATACATCTTAAACTACTCAGCACTACTCAGAGTTTATCCTCCAAATTCAATTTGGGGCCCTGGACCCTGGATTTATAAGGTTATGGGAAATTCTTAAGACAATCTGGGAAATGTAAGAGAACTGTCAAACAAACTCCAACGGTTGCCTGCTGCAGATCTACTGTATAGTACACTTCTGAGTGATATAGCATCGAGTTATATGAAGACTTATTTGGATTTCAGGTACAAAACTGAAATTCATATGGAGTCATTTGCTAAAGTAGGTCAGGTAAAAAAGTTCCTCTGGTTGTAGAGTGGATTCCATAGAGTAATACCACAAGCTCAGAGAGAGAAAGAGAGAAGAGACTGAGAGGAGGCTGAAAAGATTCCCATTAGGCTTTAACTCAGCAACCAGAGGGACTGAGGCGATGTCATGGAAACTCTGGAATGTTCAAGAGACCCCAGTGCCACGGCAACGCCATGGTAACATTTGATAGAAGAGCTTGTCAGCTGTACCAACAAATGACCTAAGAGACATACTTGAGCTTGCAACAAAAAAAATCCTTTATGCTCAAGGCGCTGAAATCAGATTACTTAAGGCTACCTTTTATGCCACCTTGATTTAAAGCATTACACCCACACAAACGGAGATGGGTTCCTGCTCAGTTTGAAAATGTCACTACACAAAATGTTGCCAGTTCAAAATCAATGTTAGCAGGTGCAGCCAGCTAACCAGTCTCATGTCCTGGCAAATGGCCATGCCAGTGAGCGGGGGTGGCATTATTCTCTTGAACTTCCCCATCCTACCCGAGAGAGCTGCCGCCTCAGCAACAGAACTGAACCTGACTAGGTACAGAGCCAGTAGATCAGCACCAGGTCAGGGCGGGCAGGACAGACATGGGGGTTGTGGTTGGGGGGGCATGTGTGGAATGTGGAGGGCAGAGGGTGAAAGGTCATGGACACAGTGGCCGCCAGGGCACTCACCGCTGTCCTTCAGGGCACTCTCCTCGATTGTCATGTGCTCGGCCAGCTCGGACAGCGATTCCTCTGGCGCGTGGCTCCCGTGCAGTGTCAGCGCCAGACGCCGCTTGAACTTCTTCATCTTCTCCATTGAGCTCAGGGGCAGGGGGGGCCTGCGGGGGGGGGCACACACAAGGGAGGGAGAGAGGGGAGGGTATAGGAGTTAGCATTAGCATAACCGCTGCGGGGGACGCCTAGACAGACACACAAATGTCATTCACTGCAGGGCTTCCTGCTGATTCATGGAGCGTGGTGAGACTGGTAGGACTAGTCGAGTGGGTTGATGACGAGGTGAAGTTGAATGACGAAACAAAACACACCGCTGCTTAGACAACTGAAGCTGACTTCATGTTTTTTGCAAGCAGGACCATGCCTGTGGCTTTCAGAGAGTAACACACCTTTTACCAAATATAATGATACACGGCAATGGATAGCGCTCAAAAAGTTACACATCAAATTCATAGCGCCGTCTACACTAAAAAAGTTGGAAAATATTTCCATAAGCACACAAACACACACACACACACACACACACACACACACACACAAACAGACAAGAAACTACTGTGCCATCCAATCAGGTGGAACCGTAACAAAATGGCCTTGCATCTTAGATATACTTCTTTGTGTTGGCAGGAGAGCTCTTTCAGGCACAATACACATAAAGGTGAAAGGAGAGGGTGCAAGGCTTTATGGCTTAATTACAAGCGCGCCTTGACTGGCCTCTGTGGCCTTGCCTTCTACACAACAAACTCCCAGGGAGACGCAGGCCTACTTGTCACTTAGCCAGTTAAATTAGTTGAAAATGGATGGATGCGTCACGGGTGTGTCATTTGTGAAACACCGTGGCACATGAACAAATAAAAGCAGATGGCTAACTGGAGGGATATATAACTTCAGGGAGGCTCTCCTGTCAAAGCACATTTCATCTGTCTTCATATGCGTGCTGACACCGTGGACGTAGTTCATCTTCCAGAGGCAGGGAGGGAAAGTGGCAGTGAAGGAGAGACCCAGATAGCGGATGACTCCAGAACAGGGCTGCATCCATTCCAGAAATGAGTTCCTATTAGGATGCCCTTCCCTGCCTTTTGCATCACTGGTGTACACAGTGGAAATGGAAGAATTCACATGGCAGAATAAGTAATGTTAAGTAGATATAAAAATGCAACCACTGTGGAACCCACTGCATGGCTGCTAGGAGAACTAAACGAGGCTTGTATATTATGAAGTTCAGAGAGAAACGCTGGCAGATGCTTCATTGTGATACCTACAAACTGAGATCGCTTGGGGCAATAAGTGTAAACCTTGGCCTAACATCACAAACAATTTCTTTCTTGGCAAAGTTAAAGAGGCAGAGGATGTATTAGCTCCTGCAATTGTTCCTGAAGCATTCCCCCGAAGAATGACAAAATACCTCAGAAAGGCCTTCCTTTCAATGACACTGGCACTGTTGTTATGGCAACACTCACTGGCAGAGCTGCAATGCACAGCTCACCAGACTTTAAAGATCTCCCCATTCCTTCAAACCTCCTCTACCCTCCGCTTACACAACTGTGACTGCAGCGGAGAGGGTGTACAAATGAAGAAGGAAGAAGGAATGAAGCAGAGGTGAGTGTGAGGAAACTAATAAAAAGGTGAGGTGAGGGAGAAGAGGAGGGAAGGGATGCAATAAGAATGGAGAAAAATGAACTAGTGAGCGCAGGAGGAGAGATAAGGTTGTGTGGGTGAGTGGAAGGGAGGGAGAGAAGGAGTGAGGAGAGAACAGAGATGCTCGACTACAGATCAGTGCCTCCCCTCCTTAATCCTGGTAGGCAGGAGACGTACGCTCGGATGAGGCCATGTTCCCTGACTGCTCTAGTTAGCACCGCGGCGGGATGCGGAGCAGACTGGGAGCGTTCGGGGGCTCTTCCGAGCCCAGCCAAATGGAAGCCACTCATTGCGCCGGAGGGAAGACAGAGAGTGAATGAGTGAGTGAGAGAAAGAGAGCGAGAGAAAGAGCGAGAGAGAGAGAGAGGGCTGGAGGATGCTGGGATTGGAGCGGAGGTGACCCAGTGGAGGCCATCAGCATCCCAGCCTGTGGTGCTGTCCCACTTACGCTGGGGAAGTGTCACAGTGGCAAGGCTGTGGCTGCCGGGGCCAATTCATTAAGTGAGCCACACACACACAGGAACTGGAACACGGGCAGGAAGGGGAGGTGAACTCATGTTGACCCTTTCCAGAAGTCCGTGACATCCAAACAGTGTCAAAGTAGTGGGCTGAGCATGGTGTGTGTGTGACGTGAGGTAGTCGTGATTGTGAAAGGCGGGCAACATTTTAAAGGAAAATACACTTGCGTACACGCACGCATGCATGCACACACACACACACACACACACACACACACAAACACAAACACATAATGGACAAGCACAATTGTATGACGGTTGAAGAAATGCACAAAAGACAGATATTTAGCAAATGCGGCTTTTTTAAAACTTGGGTGTGAATTAATTCTGCCTTGCTCTATTTAATAAGTCAAAGGGGATGCAAGCGGACAGACACATACTGTCTCTCCCAGCGGAGAAATATACAAAAATAAACTCAACAGAGCACTATTTGAGCGCTAGCTCAAGTATAAGACACCACATAGGCTACAAGTTTTTTTTTTTTCGCAATCTGTAGTCTAATGGTTTTAGAATAAGAAAAATCATGATATGCGAAATGTCAAGTCATGCGAAGAGAAGATCATTTTTAAAATTCCCTTTAAACAATTAATACAAATGTGAAATTCCTGGATAAAAATAAACAAATCAGCCTACTCTGGGGGCAAATTAAGAGCTAAATCCAGGGGATATCTTTTATAATTCTAGCACATCACCAAACAGAAGCCACGCCATGATCAAGATAATTCCTTCTGACAAATGTGATATGACTGGGCATGGACAGACATGGATGGATTAGCTTCCAAGGATGGAGAGGGTGGCAACAGGGTTGTCACCCACCTCAAACATTATGGCATTCAGAATCTCTGAAACGGGCTGCCATGGTAATGGCCTGTCGTATACGGTCAAACAATTACAGGTGTGTTACCCTGTGACTAACTATATGAAGCAGAAGAAATCAGAAAAAACATCATCGGCTGATGAGGAACACGTGAAAAAAAAACACTAAAGGTAAATAAATAAACTTTCTGAAATACTCCGCAGTATAACTGACAACATTGCTCCAAAATAAAAATCAACAGCATTGCACCGTGGCTATATTCCAAAGGTGTTTTGAAAGCTGACAGGTTTTTTTCTGGCGCTGAGTAAACATGCTAAAAAACTGACTTTTTCTAATCCTTCTAAAGCCAGAGCAGATCAAAAGATAACAAGCGAAGGATGAGAGCCCAAGTAGGATGTACTCACCAACAGTTGCATACAAAGAAACCACTAATCTACACCTCCACAGCCACAAGCCTCCATCCAGTCATGTCTTTGTCATAGGCCCCAGAGCTACACAGCTGCATATTTAGCTGGATTGCCATTCAAATAATTCACATATTTTAAACACATTCAAGAAAATGCATGTCTTCATCAGCTGTGTTATGCGAATTAAAAATGGACAATTGCCTAATCAAGGGAGGAGTTGTTAACAGATGTAGGTTCAAAACATAAGGTTGGCAGTGCAACTTTACCAGAAACATTTATTAAAAAAATAATTCCGATTTAAATTTTTCAACCTTAGTCACATTATACCCTATGCTAATCCAACCCCATTTAGCTTCAGCTTGGCCTCTGCCTGAGTAAAATGTGAAATGCTGATCATAAGCAAACACACTTGCTAATATTCATGTTACGATTTCAGGATAATGGTCTTATGTTGTAACTGAGTACGGGTATGCCTAGAGCCTTAAAACACAACTAGCCCTTTAAATTCTTGAAGAAAGTTTCAAAGCATCGGTCGAATTAATTTGTTTCCAAAAAAAGGGATTGCAAGCTCGGGATTGATTAAACTCTAACCCTCTTCATTACGCTGTAATGGGCTTTGGAGGCTAAACTAAACTCTGAAAGTGTTTGAGATTGGGAAACAGCCATTCACCTTCAAAGAAAACAAAAGAAAAGAAAACACATGAGCACAGGAGCTCGGAGGCACAAGACCTGTAACTGGGACCGAAACAGGAGGCTAGACATTTCATCCTAATTTGATTTGGATTTCAAACTGGCACTGGACTTCCATGTAAGTGGCCAAAAGCCTTAATGCTGTTAATGAGAACAGATAACAGTGAACAACACTGATGGCATTCACTACAAATCCCCATACTGAAAAACTACCATAGGACTACCTTGTACTTGGAAAATGGAAATGATTTATACAATTCATTGCTTTCTCAAGGCTACCAAGTGTGTTGTGTTGCACTACCTGGTCTGCAATGCGTTTAACCCAAATGGCATTCAATATAGCCATACTGGCACTGCACAAAGAGACACACAACACACAGGACAGTATAGTTCAAAGATGTGACAAATTACCATCTTTTTGTATCCCCAAATATTAACAAGAGCACACAAAAAAAAGTTATATCCTTGGCAGTGGTATAAAATATGCAAAGGGAACATGAGTTCTATTTTCAAGTTCATTGTCAGCGCTCAGGCCACTCCAATTATTTTGTCCATACAACTAATATAGAAACAGGAAGAGTTCATATTCGTTGCTATGTATAGATAGGAGAGTCGTAAGTGGCAGAGCAGCTGTTCCTCAGGGAGTAGTGACATATTAACCTTCAACCAGATGTCCTTGGTCCGTCCATTTAACATGAGCCCTCATATATGCTTGTGTAAATGCACACACACACACACACACACACATGCATACACATACACACACGCCTTGACTCAGGCCCACCACAGAATGTACCCTGTGCATAGTGCAGCAGAAATAACTATGCACATATTTGCATGCACACACCCACACACAGAGGAGAACACATCACTCCTAATACAGCACTGACATACCCAGACACACACACAGGACAACAGAGAGCACACATAAGCTCACAGGCATGCACGCTTCGAGTACACATACACACACCACAAGGGCTTGCAAAAACCCATCTGATATGTGGAGCCTTGGTAATTCTGCCCCTCCTCAGATAGGGCAGACATGACCACAGCTGCTGTCACTCGCACCACACGGGTCAGGTTACCTAACCAACCTAAACTCCAAGGCCCTCGCCATAGAAACACATGGATGTGTAGAGTCAAAACAAAGTGTGCCACCTGGCTGCTCTCTGGCTGGAATCTGCTGACCCTCTGCATTGCCCTAGCTCTGTCCCTTGTGGCCCCACAATCAGAAAACAAGACACTGCACACTTCCATACAAGTACTGCTTTGGCGGATAACAACAGAACTTTCAACTCAACCAGTGAATGTTTATATACGCCTCAAAATATATGCCTTATTTAGCATACATTTCATCAATCATACTGGGTGGGAATTAGTATGCAGAAATGAAGCAATAACATTAGACTGCCAATGCTGCAAGTTTGTATTATATACAAATTGGATATTCAAATATAGGGGGGCTTCACCAACTGAATTTCCAATAGAGGTACGGCTCCCAGTCAAACCACCACCAGAGTCGTTTAAATTGATTTAGGCTACTTTGCCTACACGTCGAAAGGAAGCAAAACACAGATGACTAGTTGAAAACACAGAATGGATTCCTACTCTGCCTGCTACCTCAGCTAGTCCCAGAACAATGCTGGATAACATAATGTGTATGCTACTGGAATTTGAGACGGTATGCACTGATGAGGGGATATTTAGCAGACCTATTTAATGAAGTTCACGGTGCAATTCTATGACACCCTGGCTTGTTTTGGAGACAGAGATGTTTACCAAACAATTAAAGGCTTCACAGCAGATAGCAACGACATTTAGCTTCGTTGTACTCAAGTCTGAGGTCAACGTACATTTTTGTATCTTACGAATTTTCAGAATCGAACAGAACAGTTGATAACCCGCACAAAACGGCCAGTGCATAAATAAACGTAGTTTTTAAGGAATCTGATAAAGAACTATATATTTTTTCTCAGTTCGCCAACTTGTGACCAGCAGCAACTGGAATGCCAAGAACAGAACTGCGAAGAGCGCTCACCAGAAACGATATGCGCTGTTCCGACCACTATCCCCCACCTCGGAGCTTCTTCTGAGGCCGGATGCCGTCTTTCCAGCCAGTCACCTCAAAAACACTGTGTTTTTTGTCTTCGCGTTGCCTATGCTGACAGAAAAATCACCGCGAGTGTGTCACACAAATGTCCGCAGACTCAGCGTCGTGGAGAACAACTCAATGAAACTATGTGTTACTCCGCTGTGGGTGGCTGGGTGCTCTGAACGACTTGAGGTTGATAACGAGGGAGAGAGAGAGTCCGCAGGCTTGGTGGTGACGCCTTTACCCTGACGCGACATCGACCGGATTGTACTGACTGAACAACATATCTCAGTTGCAAATGGACGAATAGCGCCCCCACCAACCACGGTTAAGTGTGCTTCACAGCAATGCTGTAGTTCAGTGCCGCTCTCTGCTGTCAACATCTAGGGTAGATTTTGACCCGCTCTCTGTCGATTCTACAGCATCTTCGTAAAGTGAACGTAAGGGATGTGTTTTGTCGCGTCTTACATAACCGTATTTCTATCTATGATCTCACAGAGGCTACAACCGATTTCAATTATAAACGAGTAATTCAGATAGCCAATGGCTGGAGGGGGAAAAGTTGCTCTCAGTTGCTCATTACAAATCTCAGTTCACTGTAACTGAACAAGCTGAAACATGCCCCCACTACTAATACCTCAACAAAATGGAAAATAATAGCCTCTCCCTGACAAACCCTTGAGTTCATGGAAACAAAAAATGGTGTAGTGGTTCAATGCAAAAGCTGATTAGTCAGAGATGAGAGATTTTGAGAGACATATTCCTTTTTTTCTTGCATCATAGAAAATACAGATACACATACAGACGCAGATACATATGGACATGTACCAACCCCCCCCCCCCCCAACACACACAAACTAACCCAAATCCCACAGTCCTTCTATGTGGTGGATAGCTGTTTCTACAACTTACACATTCACTCATATGTGGTTTTCAGCTAGAGCGCAGGTGAAAAAAATACTTAAGCAAACATAGACCTGCATAGTTTCTAGATGGAGGGCAGCGGCACTAAGCGAGCTGCCTTGTTGTGGGGGCCCAACACAACCCTCCTTAAGGGCACAGATTCAACCCAAACATCCAAATGCTTTCCATAGACAGTAGGTAAATCTCACCTCAAATTAAAATCCCTGACTCTCTTTTTGGAGAAGCCTATTTAACACAAATCCTTGAAATACTCATGAAATAACTAAAATGGTCAAAAACCTTAGATTTTGTCAAACTAGCAGGGTAGTATTCAGTTTTTCCCCCCTGGTCTTTAAACTTTCACACACCTGTTACATTACGCCGTCACATCACAACACTGGATTCATGTTGTTATATCTTTCCACTGAGTGACCATGTGAAATGTAAATTGATGCATTATTCTGAAAGTTTAGAATTTAGTTAAAAGTGTTTTCTGGAATAACAATGAATACAACCTGACTATAGTGTCCCTTTCAACAGTTCAACAGCTTGTGTCGCAGTTGCATTTGAACAAACTGCTAGTGATCCTCATGTTTTTTTTAAACACCAGGGATATCTGCCCACTGGACATGTCCAGGAATTCCTCCTGGGATCCAGTTTGCCTTGATGACAGAGCTTACTGATATGGAGAGGTCTGTAGAGCATGTGCTGACATGTATTTTTTTTTTTTTAAATCACCAGCCATTTTCCCTTTCTCTCATCCCTTATTGATTGTTTGTCAACATAAGTAGAATAGGACATTGACAAGAGTTATTGTCACTTTAGTGATGTCTTGAACTGTGTTAAATACATATTTGCTTGTTGGAGTCATCGAGAGAAAAAAGACAAACTTGACTAAATGCCTGTATTTCTTACCAGGAATCTATTTTTGCATTTTTCAGCACTACAGTCATCAAATAGCTAGCCATATTGGTGTCATATCCAAGACTGCTGTTCTCATAGCCTATAGGTCTGTTTGTTCTCATGTGAAGTGTGAGACATTCACATGTATGGTGTCTTATCCCCAGCTACCCATCTCTTGTTTGTCTGTTCCCTCTGCTCCTCCCCTCTCCTTTCCTTGTTGGATCGCCAGAGCTGACCTCCTAGTAGTCGCCAGCCCCACCTCACAGGAGTTCTCCCTCAAGTCTGAGCTCCATTCACTTTTGTTCTGCAATCCCTCTGTGACACGGACACGGCTCTGAAAATGTCCTGGACACATCCGGCACTTCTGGCTTTGCTGGCCATCCTTATCGCCTTGACATGTGAGTATGATAGAGACTCTTTGCGACTGGGGACAGCGCTCTCCTGGTGGAGTTAGGCAGGGGTTTAGTAGATGTGGAGTTGGTCAGCAAAACAGAATTGTTTGGAATATGGCAGCTGTTTGGATATCTGCATGATGTAATGATGCATGTTTTTTTGCATTTTGTTCTGGGGCAGATTGAATGTATCGTTGATTTATATTTGAATGTATATTAGATAGGTATTGGAATAACTGTTCAAATGTCAGATGCCAATCAACATTATCTGCGTGACTTTTACAGTGTCCAATGAGGCTGACAGTGCATCTGTGTCTGATGATAAGCCAGACTCCAAGGCAGCTAGCCCACAAGGTGATAACAGCAGCCCGCTCATCGTCTTCTCAGCTTCCCCAAAACTTTATTTTCCAGTGTTCTCATCTTCATGCTGTTCACCCTAGGTGCAATGAAGAAAATCTTCATGCCCGAGGCGGACGCGTTCAACTTTTTCAGACGGCGGACTAGGAGGGGTGTGAAGTCCCAGGATGAGCTTGATGGTGAGTTTTCCCCCAGTTTTGCTACAGTTGCAGATTTGTCAATGAGATGAAAAGGATACTTTGGCATCATTGCTTATCACTGTGCATGAATGTGCTTCTTTTCTTTTTTGTCTGTGAGTGTTTTGCTCTGAAAGAAGAAAGTGTGTGTCAACTGGAAGAGGAGCTCAGGCTCCACAGGTGCTTTTCCTGAGCCAGTACAAAAATGCAACAGGGCAGCTCTGCAGGCAGAAGCAGGAGCCACAGGCCAGCATGGTGCAATCAGCCCTCCCCTTCTCTCTTTGCCCCTTGTCTGGTCAGATTAACACATAACAGAGAATGGATCACATGCCCAATGCTCACTCATTGCATAAGCGCATGACCATGAGGGGGATACATTTACACCGTCAGAATTCATAAAAACCTACTTAATGAGTTGATTGTTTTTGTGGGTGGTGCCACCGAGTGGTCGGTATGAGATGCCCAAGTAAAAATGACATGCCGGGGGTGAAATGCAACCCATTCTATATCATTCTATAGAGGAAAATGGTGCATTCAGACAGTAAATGACTCACTGTGAAAGTGGTTGAAAGGTGGTAAGATTGCCCCAGGGTAGTTGAGACAGTGTTTGGGAAGAGAGGGAGAGGGAGAGGCAGTGGCCATCTTGTCACATAAAGTATGTTGACCTCAGAGCCTGTGCGCCAGACATCACAGAGGCTGCCCAGGGGAACACACTCCACAACCAAATATTTGATCAACAAGTGGCCTTGGAGTACCGTGCCTATGAAATTTAAAGCAAATACCAACAAACTGTCTGTTTAGGCTCCCTCTTTATCTTCATCAACGTGATGCCTGGACATGTCTGCAAAACTATGCATATCAGGACATGTTGTTTGGAACTTTGGAGGCAAACAGAGGTGACCCAACCTGTGGTCTGAGAAGGTCAGAGTTGAACGGCCTGACTCTGCATCTGCTTCAAACAAGAATAACATTTGTAACTTTTTGTTGTCTAACTTTCTCATTTTGGCTTTTACATTCTGACTTTGATGGTAGAGTACAGTCTGACATGACATGTTGAATCAGTGTGTGTAGTATGAGGAAGCAGGTCAAAAAGTAATCAGTGGGAATTTGTCTTAAATTAAATTGCTCTCTGTCTATCTCCAATTCCTGCAGTTGAGCAAAGGCAGGTACTGGCTGCAGATGAACGCAAAAGGGAATACCACGAGAACCAAAGAAGCAAATTTGAGAACTATGCCGAGGAGGAGGGAGACGGTAAGCTGTTATAATACATCATTTAGAGTGATTGAAAAAGAGCTATTATATAGCATCATTTAGAGTGCTTGAAAAAGACCAGTCAATGGTCACACCCGAGAGCATTATTTATAGATTCAGTTCAGTCCATCCAAAATGAACAGATGAAGCTGATATAGTAAATGTCCTGTGAACTTTGACCCTACAGAGCAGGATGAAAGGTCCCGTGAGGGCGGCGAGCAGTGGCGAGAATTCAGCTATGATGGCCAGGACCAATAATACAACATGAATACAACCGCAACACCATCTGATGAATGACAACCATCACAGAGGAAAAAAACAAGGAGCAGGCGTAAACTATAGAGGCACTAATCTAGAAATGGTGCATGTTTAATAGTGACGCAATTTGAAACCTTATGGAATATGATACGCTTATAAATAAGTACTTGTAATAAACTAACATCATGTATGTAATGTAAACAGACTTATCAGAACTGAAGCTGTACGTAATAAGGCTTATAGTGCCATACACAAATCATTTGTATTTGATAGTAGGAGATCAGTATCTAAAACATTGATTTAACTTTATTCAGTACCATGTGTTATTTTCAGTGTTGTGTCCTTCTTATCTTAACTAGTCAGCTAAATGTAGTCTTATTTTTTGCTTTTGTTTTCTTGTATATCAGTTGGTTACTTCATTGTAAAGATAGGTCCTGGAGGTTGGGACCAACCATTACTAAATCTATGACATCTATCATAACTAAAATGACTTCTAGCAAAGTAGAAATTTAATCCTGTCCATGTACATACCATATTGTGTTCTGGCCTAATGGTTTAAAATAAACTCTATGGTCTGTATGGTTTGACTTTTCAATAAACATCAGGTCCCTCAACAAAATGTACATCATCCACACCTCCATGACTGGATGTCTTTTTTGCGTGTCAATAACCAAAGGTAATCACCTCACCCTCAGCAAAGCCTGTGCATGAGGAGCTACCTGGTCCCCTTAAACATACACAAGGTTTTATCTACTTCATAAAAAAAACGTGTCAACTTAGCACTCTTCTGTGTTGCCTTAGGCATTTCTCAAACTTCCCGTATATATCGTCCTCATTGGTAGGCATGGACAGGTTGAGCTTTATGTAAGAACACTAAAAGACTTTGGGAAGTTCTCTCTTAAAATGTCATAGTTTTTTTGGTTTAACTTAATAATTCATTTTAATAATAGTTACTAGCTCATTTAATACACAGTAACATAGTGGAGGCATGTGTGGCCTTTCACTGTATTAATTCTTCCAGATTTGGAGGAAGTTTCTAGACAGAACACTTTTGTGTTGCAAAGCCACACATCCTTGGATATGAATGAGTGAAGCAGCACCTAGCTGCTAAATTCAAAGCTTGCGTATGAAGGTACAGTAGCCAGTTCTGTACAGAAGCCAGTGGTGTTCACAATCTATTTTCAGATCACCTCACATTTGAGAATAATCTTTAAAAAATGTTAGGTGTTCACTGAAAACTTTATTCCTTTAACCCGTTTAGCCAAAGCTATCAAAACATGTATGACAACTCAGAAATATGTATATACATACTAGTAGAAAATAAATGTCACAGAAACACAGTTGGATATAGGTAAGTTTTATTTGGAAGAAAATAACTAATTCATCTTTGGTAATGGGAGATAGCCAACATGATTGTCCAAAGCATTGTTATGACCACATAACAATACAGTAAAACTGCACTGATATAGCACTCTACTACATTGCCAGATGTACAAGGGTGTTTTTGTTTATAAGTATAGGTCACTTACCACTTGGACGACCAGAAAAGACAGGAACATCGAGTTAATCAATTTTAATTGGCACCTGATTTACCACAATGGCAATCATTTAAATACAAAGGCAAACATTCAAAGATGGCCCCATTCTTTACCACATAATACACTAAAAATGATGGAGCAGTGGAATAATATTATTGGTTTGTGCAAATACATTTCTTTGCTGGTCATAAACGTAGAAGGAGTCAGGTGAAGTATAAGACTTCAGACAGTGATTATCGGCAGTTGTAGTGCTGAGACCTCAGATCCCACAAGTAGCAGATGCAACCGTTGGAATGATAATAAGCACATTAACAAAAGAGGGTTAACAAAATAATGTTTTAAAGATGTGACTCAGGTATCTAAACAGTAGACAACTGAGAACAGAATCCTGCTGGGTTAGGCCTCAAGCAAATAATGACAATAGTTGACATTCACTGAAGAAAAAGGCATTTACCACAGAGTACAAAAACATAAATACTGCAGAATTACTGGAGTGAGAAGATTTCAGTTGATGATCTCAAAAGTTATGTTTTGTCTGTTAGAATACCTCATACAACATACTTCAGATAAAAAGGTGAAACAAATGTTATGCTCAAATTAGTTTGATTTAAAAATTGCAACATAAAAGAAGTCTAGTCTTTTAAGTCTTTAGTTCATGTTTAGTTCTATGTTCTTTTTAAAATAATTGTTTTAATTGTGTGCACTTCACTACCTATTGGATTTAATATAAAAAGGTATTTTTGGTTCTTTCCTACCATGGAAAGCTGTCCACAGAACTCCACATTCATCAAAGCACAATATATAGATTTTTTTTGTGCAAAGTAACCTGATTACACTCATTAAAATGATGATTAGAAAATTATCTATATCCTCACTGATAAATACCAGCCATTTAAAAGTACATGTATTTCAACCACTTAACAGTTTTATCACTGATCCCGAATAGATGAGCCCTCTCATAGAACACAAGTATACATGACCTACAATACCAAAACCAAAACCATGTTAACCATTGCAGATATTTTCATCGGCTTGGGTGATGTGACTTGATTGATTTAAGTCTTATGAAACCTGCTTTTTACATAACACAACTGTGCCAAAATGAATGTTGGATGCCTGTATTATAATCCATCTAGTACAATTTTGATAAAATAAAATGAATGTCTTAAACAAGATTACAGAGTTGGATATATGCCTAAGATTGTAATAAGTCAACAGGACTATGTCACGTAATAAAATAAGAGTGGAGGACCACCTCAGTAATTATGTCAACAAATGTCTATTGATAAGTTACTTCATCATTAAATGTTTTGTGGTGACTGACAAAACCAGATCAGATGTAGTGGATGTGAACTAATACAATTCCTGAGTGCATATATGGAATAAACTAAAATATTAGAGAGAGAAGAAATAATATATGCTGTGTAATATAAACCAATTACAATAGTAGCCTTACCTTTACAGAGCAATACAAGAGCAAATCAAATAGTACAGTTTTACAAAACATCTAACAGAAAACCATAAACAGTGAAACTTCACTCTCACTTGAAGAAATGGTCGTATAAAAACATTATCCAGACCGAGTAAAGCATAGTAGCTTCACACTAGGTATACTGTATGTCATATGTTGAATAATAACACACTATTGAAACAATTTGTACATTGCCTCAAATATTTGATGTTTTTGCTCAAAATCATCTGGACCCAGCAACTGAGTGAAATAAATGCACGTCCTGTAAACACACCATTTAATGCACCTGTTATACGACTGCTAATGATACGTAACAGGATTGGAAAACAAGAACTGTTACATGATGTCTGAAACGATCGCTACGGAATTAATGTCTGATTTTCAAGGTTTAAACCATAAACTTGCACTTCTTGCACTGTCCAGTTTCCTGTTGTAACAATGACAATACAAGTTTCACAGCAGCTGTAGTTATACACAAATGGAAAATCCCATCTTATAGTTGGCCTTTGAAATGTGCAAGACCCGCCACCTCTGATCATTCCTCCCTGACACCATCAGACAGACTGGAGTTAAGGCCAACTCTGTAAGGGGTCAACAGCTACACCACTCACCTCAATGCTGCAGGACTTTACACATCTTGGTCCAGCAAACAAATGATACCCCCCTTCCTCCACAAACTGGGACCCTAAGCAGAAAGATAAATGCCTGAGCCTGACATCTCCTATGTGGCCATGACCTCTCTACCATCCTCCCCGGGGGTCTGATGTCATTTGTTGCCGGTGTGAATGGTGGTGACGGTTGACGGTCGGTTCCGGCGGGGCTCGGCTGTGCCAGGGCAGGGGGAGCCGGTCGACTCGATGCTGCAGTCCGCCGGTGTAGATGCAGCTAAAATCGTGAGGCACAGAAAAATCTTTTCAAGACTTGTACAAACAATTTGGACGTGTAAGGACCACTGTTACTTTTTTAGCTTGTGTATTCGTTATGGACAAAAACTTTTTTTTTAGGTTAAAACATCAAACTAAGCATTGCACACTGCAACTGTCTGACCTAGGTTCATAAGCGGCAGAAAAATAGGTTAAAAAAAAGATTACATTCTTTGTGAATCACGGGCGTGCAGTCCACAGACTGGCTCTTGGCTGGCATGGAGGCCTGGCTCTGATGCCGGTGTGCTGTGGCGTCCACGCTGCTGTTCAAACTGCTGCTCAGATGCAGGCGGCGCATGTGGCGAATGACGGCTGTGGCGTTAAAGGCTTGCTGTGGTGCAGAACAAGGAGAGTCAGACACAAGCGAACACATGAAACACAAGGATCAGCCCTTCAAGGGAAAGCAAAAAAACAGAGCCAAACTCAGAGACGTATGAAACACACCCTCCATTTGCTTTTCGCAAAGTTTTTCTTAATCTGGCGACTGACGGATTCATGGATGTTCTTGGAAAGTGCGGTGTCTCCAGCTATCCTAAATAACAGAAAAATAAGACTCAGTATTTTACAAACAGTGTCCTGAGTTCATGAAGAGTAGTTTCAATCTATAACATCAATCACAATTTGAGATTTGAAAGATTGATGGCATGAACTGGACTGCAGTTCCAAGTAATGTGTGTTACCACAGAAACTGTTACATGTCTCCTACCAAGTGAGATGTATGACATTAATGAACAATAATGGTCACTAGTAGAGATTATAAAGGTCAACACAGACATTGGAAATATATGATTGGTATCTAAATTACAATTACACTGCTTTTCATTAAGGTAAGGTCAAAATGAAGGCAACATGGTTGCTATCTGCTTTTATGATATAATGTTTGTAAATTAGTATCTTACTAACTTCGTATCCTCCATATTATCATTCAGTAAAGCTACAGTTGACTGCAGATTACTGAACATACTAATCTGTGACTCATAACCATCACAGTATTACAAGAGTGTCCGTACTCACCACGGGTGTGCCAGAGCCTCTTCACAAGTAAATCGCTTCTCTGGATCTTTCTGCATCAAATTGCTGATGAAATCTTTAGCTGTAAGACATGAGGGTGAACAGTACAGTATTCACATCCGTGCACACACACACACACACACACACACACACACACACACACACACACACACACACACACACACACACACACACACACACACACACACAGAAAATCTTACCTGAATCTGATATATCATCCCAGTAAGGTGCATCAAACTCATATTCTGCCTTCAAAATCTGCTCAAAGAGCTTGGAGTCATTCTCGTCATAAAATGGAGGATATCCACACAATCTTGAATGAGAAATGAGGAAGAAAAGATATGATTATGGAGCCTAGTTACTTTGTCAATACTTGTGTGTGCTAAGATTGTGTTTATGTTTGTGAAAGAGGCATGTGCTTGTTCTTGCCCTTACGTTCTTGCCGACTTACAATGACGTTGGGTCATATTTTGAGAGTGTTATTGGCTGGTGGCTTTGCAGACACAACAAGCACATGTGCAAAATCCACACAGCTCAGCAGAACTGATAAAAGGTAGCAGCCCTAAACAAATTTGGCATGGTATGGTATGGCCATGGTGACAGGCTAGGCCTGATGAGCCTAAGTACTTAACTCACACTTACAGTAGTAACATTCCTGTACTTTTTATTTCTTATGCAAAGTAGTATTTATTGTTACACTAGGTCTCTATTGCTTGTAGCTCGATTGTTCTCTCCTTTGTAAGTTGCTTTGGATAAAAGCGTCTGCTAAATGACTAAATGTGTATATACATAAGCGACAGACACAGCAATGGTGGAATGCATTACCTTTGGAGGAGACTATTGGGTACTTAAACAGATTAAACTTGTTTTCAAACTGTATAACTGTTTCAAGAAGAATAACTGTGGCTATTACTTTTTGTAATTGATCAAATTAACCAGAATTGACCCGATGATTTTGTGTGCTACAATGTACCTCAATATTATGTGCGCCCTCTATTGAATGAGGTGAAGTAGTATCTCCAATGAAATCTGAGTTTCAAAAATCCACTTGCGGTATGCAGTAGCACCAAATGTCTGCTATGCACAGGCTCCAACTGATGTCTATCTGGTTTCTACTGTTCAGCCAGAATATGGACAGTCTGCCTCTGAAAATCTGGCTCAACATTTTGAATTGCATTGGTCTCACTTGGTCTTTGTGCTCCACTTTAATTGCAGAATTATATATTTATGCACAGTATTGAGGTCACGAGTGCAATTGCACTGTGACTGGTATGATTCTAATTTGCACTGTCAGATGAACATCATACATATATCATAGCCACCATGTTGACCTTTCTAATTGTACAGTCTTAGAGGTAATTAAAAATGACCAGTGTCAAGATAGAAGAATCAGTCTTTCAGAGTATATCCAACCATCAGTCACACGTTACTATCACAGCATTACAAGCCTGAGTGTCAAAGCGGGAACCAACCACAGATCTGAGGAACTGACTAAAGATCAAAGTAAATGGAGTAGATGGGATACCATAACATATACAAACGAGTGAATGATGGAGATGTTTGCAATGGCTACTCACAAAATATATGCGATGACTCCAATAGACCAGCAGTCCACTGCTTTACCGTAGGGCTTCTGTGCCAGAACCTCAGGTGCTTTGACATGAAATGGAGAAAATACTTTTTGAGATGAACAGACTTTGGAAGAGCAAACCACTTAGCAGCTACACGGACGCAATTCTCTGTCCATCAAATTCACATGAAGCGCTAGCCCTTTTCTTCTATATTCAACAACAATATTTATGCCATTATTAATGTCAGTACTTTTATGGTGTGATTACCAAAATTACCCCAAAAATTGATGATCTAAGAAAATGATCACAGAGGAGAGCATGAGGAATGCACCTATGGGGCTTATGGCATGATACTGGCATAGACACCTATTTTTATAAAAGACACCAAAACAAAGGAACAATAGAGACACCCAGAGTCTAGGTAAACCAGCAAATAGTAAGACTAAAGTAATACAAGACAAAAAGACGACCGGCTGCTGCCTGGTCATGTATGCATATAAATAGGAGGTGTTGAGCCATTTTAATTCTCCAAACAGCCTTACCAACATATCCTGGCGTCCCACAAGCAGTTGACATGACGTTAGAGCTCTCAATCTTAGACAGGCCAAAATCGCTGATCATGATCTTTGACTCATCTTCATCATTGAAGTACAACAAGTTCTCTGGCTGGAAAGAGAAAGGAAAAACACGGAGGTTGCTTACTTCCTTGTGCACTCACGGGAGTGGAGAGGTATTGCAGGTCCAACACCATCGGTTGGCAGGGCATTACCTTGAGATCTCGGTGGACTATGCCCATTTCATGGAGGTAGTTAACTGCATCCAAGACCTGCTTGATTAATATGCTGGCATCCTGCTCTGTGTAGAATCCCCTCTCAACAATACGATCAAAGAGCTCCCCTCCAGACACTCTGGGGAAAGACACAGAGAGGCTTTGCTTCAGTCTTATTATCTCTTAGGGTTAATATTTACCCCCAAGAAGAAATCACTGAAGTTTGTGAAAATAATTACATCTGGCGTTTTCAGAAAGCAATGTGAAACATTGACAAATTGCTTGAAAAAAGGAACATTACAAATGGGCAAAGTACTAATTTAATTACTTTCCATCTTCAATTCAGTTCCAGTTTAGTATGGTAATATGGGCCATATTGAATATGGTTATGAGGACATTTTGTCTTCTGGTTTTGAATGGAACAAGAGTACAGATTGAGTGTACAGATGAATCTGTATTTTTAAGATGAGAGAAATAAACACTATGAACAATTTGAAGAATACTTACAGCTGCATAATGAGGTATAGGTGATGTGAACTTTCATAGATGTCTTCCAGGGAAACAATGTTCTCATGCTTTATCCTAGAAGTACAATAATAAAAAACATTAATTTATTTCTGCTCTTGTAAGGGCAAATGTTACACCCAGGACGCTGCGCTCGTCTAGTGAGCGTCGTTTGGCACTGCCGTCTGTGCAAGCACGGCAATCCAGACTATTCTCATTTGTAGTTCCACTACACCACGAACTGCCTAGTACTACCAGAGCAGGGGCGTCCCTCTCTACCTTCAAGAAGCTTTTGAAGACCCAACTCTTCAGAGAGCACCTCCCTTCCTAACTGGCACCTTGACTAGTGCTTAACTTGCACTTCAGCAGTTACATTCCTGCACTTCTTTTTCTTTCTATGTCGTTTTTCTATTTGTTATGTAAAGTAGTATTTATTGTTACACCAGGTTTTTATTGCTCTTAGCTTGACTGTTCTCTCCCTTGTCCGTCGCTTTGGACAAAAGCGTCTGCTAAATGACTAAATGTAAATGTAATGTAAATCTATAGCACTTTCAGAACATGATCCACAAGATGCAATGACTTCACACCAACTTATGCCGGAAAAAGAAGCCATTATTCTTCAATACTTTTATTCTCATTTCTACAATTCCAGTGGGCTAGTCACTGAAGCAGACTCTAACTAAAGGTGAGGTCAGTTTTCATAATGTCCTTGGGCAAAACCATAATAGTTAGACAAAAGTCCAGTCCTGGTGTGGTTGTGATTTAGTTACTCTAAATTCACACACCTTATTTGTACAACTGTTCTCTTCTCTTTGCTGACTGCCAAATGACTGTCAAGAAGACACTATGCAGTTCAGATTTGAGATTCCACCTGGCAGACATGATACTGTCGCAGTCATGACAAAACCAAGGCCCCTATTATTTTGCCTTTCCCGTGATCCTGCAATACCAAAACTCGCTGCTAGATGTTGCTGCTCATCTCAATCTCATTGCTGAAGCAAGGCTCAAGCGGTATCACTTCTCACGTCTCTCTTTCTCTCTCTGAAATCCTTTCTTTCGCCATGGCAACGCTGGGGGCGGATGAATGGACACGCATGAGAGTGGAGAGAGGCAGGCTGAGGTGACGGAGGAGACGGAGGCGCTGCATCTGAGGGTGGACGTTTGTGTGAAGGAGCCTTCCGAGACCCTTAGCGAACGACTGATGCGCTCGAGAGTGACAGGTGTGGTGAGGGGGCTGAGGACTGGAGGATGAGTCACAGGGACCTCAGTCATATGCATCACCAAAGAGAGCGGCAGTGGCACAACCACAGCGCCTAATTATAACAGCAAAACAAAATGCCAAAGGACAAATGACTTGGCTTAACTAGTGCTTGATAAACCTTTTGATAGCCCATTCACAAGACATTTCTAGTATTGATAGACTGGGGGAACATGTACAAAACTCTGCACATGGATAACAACAGTCATTCTAAGAACTGGCGTTGCATAATGACATTCGTCTTTCAACCTGTGCAGAGAGTGAGCGGTGTCGTTTCTGTTCACATACTTCCTGAGCACGGCGATTTCATTTTCGATGCTGCTCTCCTTCCCCCTCAACGCCTTCTTGGGGATACACTTCACCGCAAACCTCTTCTCTGTGGCCTTCTCCTTGGCAAGGACTACTTCAGAGAACGCCCCGCTGCAGGAGAGAAAGCGAGAGATGACTAATTGTGGCATAAAAATATGCATTGTTATTGAGTGCGTTACGCAACTAAATTCCCATAGAATACTCAGAAAAGAGTCAAAACCAAGAAAAAAAAACCTCTTAAAGCAACACTACGCAACAATTTGCCACTTTCTGAGGCGTGTTTTTACAGGCAACTAGTTTTGGCACCATCTTCAAATGAATTTGGATGGTATATGTCACGAGAAGGACAGACAAACACTCTAGCCATATCTATCCAGGATATGTAGTTCTTTGTTCCAGGCCGTACCTGCCTAAACAGAAAGCAGAGGCCCAGATAATGTATATACTTCCCACACCCCGATCAAATGTGGCTAGAGTTTATCACTGAAACACACTGGGTTTAAGCATCTGAAACACTAACCACAAGCAAGCACATGTCCCCTCTATCTAATACACACACAAACAGTTACTGGGCCATTGTGTGGGGGACCCATTATACTGACTGGGAGTAATCAGTTCTTCATGGCAGGCTGGCCAATCAGATGCGGTCTGGCAGCTGGTCCCTGAGAAATCCCTGTTAATCCCTTTTGCCACACATCCATAGGGTAAGGGGGGGTGACCCGAGTGAGGACAACCACACTGTTAGTGAGAGAGTGTGTTGCTGGGACCAAACACCCTTTCAACAGCCTTGTATTTAGTTCATCTGCCTTAGATGAGGCCAGTTCTTAAATGATCACATGTATTTTGTGTGTCCTTGTTGTTGTCCTTTAATGGTAACACAGCTGGAGACAAGGCATTTAGTCACTAAATCCCCCCCCCCCCCCCCCGTGATGGGATGGGGGGGATATGAATGTATGTGTAAAATCCACAACACAAAAGGCCTGATCAGTGGTGAACAATTTGTTACAGAAGACATCAGTATTCAGGTCAGTTCAATTCTGCTGATACGATCAGTTGGCCACACCTCCTTCTTGTCTTTATCTGCGATTAAGTATACATAACACATCATCATAACACATCGCCATTATTAAAGATGGCAGAGTGCTGAGACATTTACCAGACTGCACTCAAATGAGAAGACTAATAACATACACCGTTCAATAATTATAACATTCTGTTGTGTATACACGTGGTTGTTTGATGGGATTGCCTGGCTGCAGCAGTATTCAGAGCCTGTTCCTTCTGTTTACATTCTTTTTGCTTTTTAGGAGTTGTACACACTGTATGAGGCATTTCTCAGCGTGGAGTGCTGCGATTGGTCAGCCTGACCCGCTATCCTAAATTTCCCTCTGGATTAATAAAGTATCCATCCATCCATCCATCCATCCATCTATCTATCCCTTGGCGATACACACACACACAGACACAGGCTCCTGTTATTTGCTTCTGGCCACACAAGAGAGATGCAACACTGACAAACATGTACCTGGGGAGCGTCAAGGCTTCCTGTGGTTTTTACTCCCAGGTGAGGTGTGACGGTACAACTCCAGAGGAACACATTATAGTGCTTTCCACAAACACACAATGAAAATGCTTCTGTGGTTTCCCAACACACAACGTACGGAGAGACATGAAAATGCCAAAACGTACGCTGCAACACCAGTGAGATGTTGCCTAAGAGGAGGGCTTCACACCATTGATGTGCAGCGGCCTGCAGATCACACTTCCCTCCCCTGGGGATTCCTGGAGCAGGCTGCTCTGCGCTTTAAATGCACTGGAAAAATGGCTTCATTTAGGCTCTGCTTAGAACTGAATCATGGTGTTATATATATTTTTGCTCCAAGTTCATGAAAGCATTGATGCATCATGTGTTATCTCTGAGAGAGAAACTGTTTATAATGAACTAGATTAACATATACTAGAATAAGAGGGGATCCCTGTTCAAATATAGCTCCCCCTGCTGCATGTTAAAGTATTCTTAGGCTGTGTATTCTAACTAAAGGCCGGCGCATACTTCTGCAACAGCGGCTGTGGTTGTGTAAATCGTTGTGTAATTGTTGTGTAAATTTACTCGTTTCAATTCATGGTTCCTAAAAGGGTTGCGCGTGTTGCAAAGCAATAAACCACCAGAACAATAGGTGGAGTAACGTTTTTTGTCGAAGACGACCTAGAGAATGACGTCTTTGTGTGTGGAAGTCGTTGGTTTGTTTATTTACCAGGTCTTGTTGTCCACACACACAGTGAATGATGGCAACCGAGATCATTGGGGTTGTATAAATGTTCATATCTCCTCACCTCTTCCAACTGGACCCGACCAGCCAGGCCGTCTTCGACAAATATTTAGAAATCATACTAGGGCTCAGGTCAGCCATCAGCACGATAAGGCATTGAACATTTCATATTTAAAATATCTTAATAAGAAGTGAAGTCAACATGTCTGCTTCACATGATGTAGAAGTTCGTTTATTGACACATATTTTAAGGACAGCCACAGCGCTTTAAAACGACGTGTTTATAAGTTACATACAAAAGTGAAAGATGAAAGGCGAGAGAATCTCCAGGTGTACCTTCTCATTATGGAGGCTATGTGTGTTTGTAATACAATGGTGCGGGCCGCAAGTTAACTCAGGTAATAGCCGAGTGACAGCTGATTTGACAGTAGCCTACTGCTGTGTGTTTTAAGCAAATGAAATGTGGAATGTTTACAAACGGGCACCTGCTATCGTTGATTATACAGTAAATAAGTTGCGGAATGAAACAAAAACACATCACAGTTAAAGTTGTATGTCAACACAGTGGCATACCACATAACTATCGTCGGACAATAGCCTCTGAGAAGGTAGTATGTTGCAATTTATGTGGATTTGTGGACACCCTTCACGTCTCATCTTTAATCCTCCGATTCATGCATTCATTTCAACTGTTCTATCATCTGAAATATCACGGTATGTTGAAACAAACCTTTGATCTAAACAGAATATTCAGTATGGAATGGCAATAGATCAGAGCAGTATCTTTTACGGCGTTTGACAAATATGCCCCGATTGTTGTGCAAGTGAAGTCTCCTGCAAATGGGATAGTAGCCTATTCTCCCCATGAATTTGCGGTCATTTGAACGTCCTTATACGTGTTTAAGGAGGGGTTGTAAATGTGCTCATATCTTCGGGCCTCTTCTGTTATGTTTGTTCATAATCAACAAGAATACGTTTGTGAGACAGTCTGCAGGATATTCATTAAAAAACGTGTCATTAGTATGAACAGTTGAGACATTGACTCCGTCGGGCTCCGGTGGGTTTGGACAATATATTTGAATGGCTGTCGGGCTCGATCACTATTCTGTCAGACGCGGGCAGAAAAATTGGCCTGATCCACATTCCATCGGACACACACTGTTCTTGTTCATGATTCAAATTCTGATTCAAATGATTCTTGGGTTTAACTTGGCTTTTAAAAATGGTGGTATTATGCTATGAAAACCGGAAATGTGAGACTCCAGAAAGGATGTAGTCATCAGACCAGCAGACCAATCACAGCCTTGCAGGCTTGTGTAGGCTTGTGTAGGCTTGTGTAGATTTTTGACGCGTGGATAGAAAAAGGGGTCGACGCACGCAAGGTGTGAAAAAGCTTGTGTATCTGTGCGTTTTTCTGAAATCGCTGAAGTATGAATCAGGCTTAAGTTCTAATTAAGTATTCTTACGCAAGGAACTGAACTCTCCATGATACCCAGTGGACAGGGTGTAGTGCCAAGCCGGCCAGCCTTCACCATTGGTAGATAACTGGTGTGGGACACAAACAGGTAGAACTAGCCTAACTACATTAAGAAGACATCTGCAATAGAATCTGCCAAATCTGTGCCCAGCAAGCAGTCATTATTGTGAAGAATAACAACAGCTGAAACTAACCATTGGGAAAGGATTTGTTACGGGGTGAATTTAGAGAATTACTGCATATGCTAGTACCAGTCAAAGTGCTGCTCATGTTGTGGTCTGTTTCACTGGACAATTTGAATGTAATGTTTATCGTTAAGAACTTAACCAAGACTTTGCTACAGCATGCAAATGAGAAAATAATCTAAAACAAAAAGAAAAAGACCGTGTTGCATGTACAGTAATCAGTTCATTCAAAAGTTTAACAGGATGTTCATTTGCATCAACTATGGCTCACATGACAGTATGGGTTGAATCAAGCATGCTCTGCAGCCTGCAGTGTTTACTCTGCACACTTAGCATGCAGCAGGTAAGGTCAAACAAGGCAAACAAGGGAAACCTTGGGGGAGAAGTGACGGCGCTTGAAACTCTCAAGAAAGATGAGTAGGAGGGGGAAAACCTCTCTTGGTTCTACACTACCAATAAGGAAGCTAGCAGCAAAGAAATAGAACTCATGCACATACACCCACCCACACACATTTGCACACAGATACAGACACACACACAGACACACACACACACAGACACACACAGACACACACACACACACACACACACACACACACACGCACACGCACACGCACGCGCGCGCAGACCTCATTGGTAGAGATGCTGTACTGCAGTCACTGGATTAATGACAACGCACAACTGACTCCTGAACTAACATTAGGCAGGAACCAAGACACGTTTACGTAGCGTATTAAGGGAGATCACCGGAGCTTAATCTAAATTTGTCATAAGATTTAAACTCACTCTAAGAAAACTACTGCAGACATAAAATTACTCCCAGTTAACTTCCAGTCCAAAATAACCTTAGTAAAGGGATAAGGTTTAGCACATAACCTAGGGCACAGACACTTATGTCCAGGTGCATTAGGGTTTTTTGGTTTATTCCAGGTGATGACAAATTATACCTAATAAAAACACACTAGGTATAGAACAGGTGCACTGTCTATAGTCTGGATACAAACAGCTACGTTTTTGCACAGTAAATATGGCCAGAGACATGAAAGAACTTTGATACAGCTTAAAGACATATATATTGGAAGACATATAAGAAGCAGTTTTGTATTAAAAACACTTGTGTGTGTTTGGGTGTGTTTGGGAGATGGAAAAACAGGGCTTTTCCTGTGTATACTAAATAGGCCTCAAAGATGCCCTGACAGAATTGTGAAACGATAACATTCAACAAACCATGGTGACACTTGTTGTTTGTTTGTTTTTATTCAGTCTCTTTCCTTATATATATTTTGTGTTCTTTTCCAATACAAAATGGCATACAAGGTACAGCAAGCAACCATCAGGCACAGAGTAAGTGGTCATGCAATATCTACAAAAAAAAGACATTATAAGATGGCCTTAAACCTGAATCCTCCCTTTCTACCATAGGAATAGTCAGGCTTTTGAGACAGTATGGCATCTTGCACCAGGATCATTTCAATCAACACTCAATTGCCTAACATCTAGGTCATGACTAGGCCTGTATCATATTATCCCAGGGGCTAGACACAGTTGTTATGGATGCATCACACAGATACAAACAGAAGTTGCCACAGTAAAAATGATATCCTTCTGAATGCAATAAAGCAAAGTTTCTTGATCTGTCCAATGCCTTTAACCTCAAATAACCCTGTTTGTATGTTGTCAACAAATACATTGGACCAATATATTTCTTTCAAGTCATCTGATCATTAAAATTCAAACACAGTAAGCTTATTTCAGTAAAGATCAATAATTCAATAATTACCTGGAGCCTTAGTTCTACACGTAAACATATCCCTTTAACAATAGTATTACGATGCATTTTCATCCTCCCAACAGGAAAGAGAGAGAGAAACTATAGGCTAGTTGTGACTATTTGTCATTGTTTATGATATCCTTATCATTGAGGGTGAGCTAACCACACGTGTTTCTATTCATTCATGCATTCGAGCATAGCTCTCCTGGACAGTACTACTAA
Source organism: Clupea harengus (assembly GCF_900700415.2). NCBI lineage: Eukaryota > Metazoa > Chordata > Actinopteri > Clupeiformes > Clupeidae > Clupea > Clupea harengus. Next base: position 23,495,002 of record NC_045154.1, read on the forward strand.
TAGTACAAGCACTGTTCCAATCCCTAGTATGACCCCATACCCTAAAAAGGCTCTGCACTTCAAAACACAGTAGAGAGGACAGGCGACACCATAGGCCCTGAGAATGCAAAATGATGACTTAATTCATAAAATCACTCTTGCAACCCCTCCCAATTTGTTTGCAATTATATCAAATACCGCCATTGTGGAAATACCCATTCACTTTAAGTAGAGCAGAGTGCACAAGTGCAGAGAAATCACTCTGAATTATCTTGAGTAACCTGCATTAGAGGATCTTATGTAAGCTACTGAATGGGCAACGGTAATCCATGTATAGCTTGTTTGAGGTTTATATGAACACTTCATTTAACTAATCACACTGCACTGGTCCTTATGGTATAGCAATCACTAGATCCTTCTTACGTTCTGTGCCATCGAACAATAATCTGGTAACGGTTTAAACTGGACACAACACAGAATGCTCAACAGAAAGAGCATCTTTGCACCATAAAATGAATGTGGTGACAATTTGTTTGAACAAGGACTCTTCCCATGAATTTAAGATAATCCCTTTCATCTTTCCAAGTTGCTGACAAGTGAAAAGGGCTGTGATATATTTCACCGAAAGGTATGGGTAGGTCATATTACTTTTATTGGCAGGTTTGTTTTGATTACATGACATTCTATAATAAAATCACTTTACTGGATGTCACTAGTATAATGTATATTATATCAAAACCACAAAAGATGGAGGGATAAGCCCAACAGACTGCTAAATTCTTCTATGGACACTGGGTGGCTCAGTATTTAAATATTAAAAGTGTCCATATTTCTACTGTTGTCTCTTTTCCCTTTACCTTGTTTTGTATAGTTGTCTGGAGATTGGACATCACAAAGACAGATGTTCTGCTCAGAGATGAGTTTGCATGACAGTTTATCCATTTACATTCTGGATAACAACAGGATGTAGAGTACCCATTGCAGCACACCTAGCAGAGGCTCTTCACCATGCAAATCTTAGTGATACATGACATGAGGAACACCTGTTAGTTTGCATATATAAACATTCCTTAATGTTATACATATCTGTAGTGGTTATTCAGCACATGCCTCAACGGTTCTGTGGTCAGAGTGACACTTATTCTAATATTTTGTCGGCAAGTTGTTGGCAACAATATGCTGACTGTTGGTTACCACAAACAGCCACTTTTACATGTCAAAATTGCAGCCAGTTTTCTCAGCACTCCGTTTCAAATTACCATATTTCTACACAGTACGCAACATTGTCAGGAAGATTTTTTTTTTTCCTTTCCCCTTCCTGTTTTTTTCTCCCCTTTCCTCAAGTAAACTGGCTGTAGCCAAAAAAATGCAGTGCTCCTGCCTTAAGCTCTGACATGACCTTTAAAATGACTCAGGTCTTTGTACACTCTATTTCAGGATACCAAATGTTCACTCTTCATGTTCCACTGGATACACTCACTTATTAACATGAACACCACCTGTCTGCAGTCAAGATGATATTCCTATAATATACAGAGCATTCCGTAAAGACACTGACCGTTATCGTAAGACCTATATGTTACCACATGCTGAAAGGCCTGCTGGGCATTAAGGATATGATCCCAGGGGAAGGATCAGGGAGAGCTATTTTATCTGTAGCAACTAAAAAAGACTCATAGGCCACTAATGACGAAGGAACAGGTGTTTTTCAACCCGAGACAATGACAAGGAATCCAGAGGAGGGGGAATTATTCATTAGCTTCACAGAAAAAAAAAGGATACAAGCGAAAGACAACCTGGCACAGAAAAGAATGCCACGTGGGGGAAAGGGAGAGTAAAGGATTAGAGTCTCTTAATTGGACTAGGAGAGGCAGGTAGCTACTGACTACAAATAATGACGATCTTAATTAAGCAGAGAAAGCAAGAAATATCAGATGCCCCGGGGCTTGGACATAATGATTACGTCGATCAGCACCAAGACAAATGACAATGCCCTGTATATTTCAGCTGTACGAAAGATGAGGAGCATACAGAGTTAGGCAGGGTGACTGAGCAGAGACTGAGCACTGAGTCCACTGGTAATCCTGTATCCTGGTATCCGAGGGAGCGCCAGTGCTGAAAATAATCTGAGCATCAACTTCTTCCACAGTGCATTTAATTCTTAACCAGAGCAGCGTGAAGCACTGCAGACCAGCAAGTCACCTCTTCTAATTCATGAAGCACAACACACCTTCCCCGGAGCGGTGGGATCGCTAATGACATGGAGGGATTGAGTGGTCTGACATGATTACACAGCAGGCCTGAGAGACCTGAAGTGAGCATTTAATTCTCTGTTCAATTATACAACAGTAAATAAAGGACTTCCGAGACATAATGTCATATATAATAGACTAATATATAATATTATAAAGTCTATTAGGCGTCATACATAACAGACTACGAAGGACTTAACAAAGTCGGAAAGGGGACATTAAGAAGTGGAGTAGAACTACAAATATTAATGCCCATTTATTTATTTTTTTCAAAAAGACCATATTACACTGCGGTCACTTACATCTTGGTAATATATATATATATATATTTTTAAAAGGTGCTGTATTCTTGTCCCACTCAAGAGTCCACACAGTACTAAATGCAGTGACAATGACAACACATACAACATTGTATTCAAGGTTTCTGTAAGTCAAGTATCTTGGTTGCCCACTCAACCAAAGGAAACAGCATCCCATTATGGAATCATGGATTTTGTGCCTGAACAGCAGTAGGCCTACTCTTTGGGCTTGGTGCTCATTATTAAGTTGTTCCTGTGCACCACTGACTAATTTTGACACAGGCAGAGGCTGAACCCAATGAATGAAAGCTGACGCCGGATAACAGAATGACACACATTAGATGACGTAATACAAACAAATGAGCTATCTGCCAGAACCCTGTGCACTACCAGTATCCATCAAGCAGTGAGGGATTCCAGCACACATTTTGGTAACGCGTTAACCATAAATGGTCCTACGACTCTGACAACTATGTTTGTAATCCCTCGCTACATCTTCACTATCGCTCACTAAATAGGCTATTCCTTGACCTATGAGCTTCGAAAGAAAACTGTTTTGGGTGAGTGTTTGCTCTACTGAGCGGTTATTCACTCGTTCTGCCGCTCATGCACTCTGGAGAAGGCCTCACGTCAAGCAGCACTAAGTGTGGACAGAAATAAACTCTCAGGAATTTGTCTGACGTCCAGACAGAGAAAGACTATTCTGAAGTCGGTGAGCTGCAGCATCTATCATAAGCATGATGAGTAATGCTTATGAAATATGCTCTGAACTTCATAGCCATTACAAATGTCAGCGTGATGTTTCACAGCACTATCTTAAGCTTTCAAAAATGAGGAAGTTTTATCACAACAAATGCCTTTCAGAACCCTGAGGACATACATTCCCCGATCTTTAATAACATTTAGGTTGATGGTATACACTGACCTGACACTGATGGTATAGCACTGAAGGTAAATATACTATTCATAAGGAAATGTCACTGCTGTTAACGCAACAATATCAGCAACTTATAGTTTTAACACACTGTATATTACTTCATCAGTACAGTACAAAATAGGACACTAGGCCTACATGTAGTCTGCTTATTTTTTTTTAAACATGGGATTGAATTGCTGTAGCAACTATTTATATGGTAATGTTAATCACCATGGCACTGAAGACTGAATTAAGGCGTTGGTGATACGGTACGAATGACAAACCCACTGTCTGCTGAGTGAACATCTCAATCAGCCCCTTGGCAATTCCGGCTGGAAAATTATCTCAGTCCATGTACGCTTTCAAGTGTGGCTTTCACCAAATGCTTGACTACATAGCCTGTTCCTCGGTAATGTCAGTCATCACGGATCTATCTTAACATGGTAGGCCTAAGGTGGTGTAATGCTCACGTCTGTAGACCTGGACCATTCACCTTTCAAAAAAGAACAATAGGTCTACAACCAACTTTCAGTTTCAAATCGTCGTTCCGCTCTTCACCCAGGGGTTTAGGCAACAAGTGGAAAAAAAAAAAAAAAAAAAAAAAAAAAACATCGTCTGATTAAGAAGATGGTTTTGGTCAGCCTGTGTTATGACATATACAAATATTTTTAAATTGATGTCAGCGACTCGAATTTCATCTAGATCCTTCATTCAGACCATCATAATGCTTAACAGAAAAGGCATTTTGTTTGACTTAGAAAGTTACTCACGTGCCAAGGGTTTCCTTGAACTCGAAAATGTCGTGAATGTCATCGACCTGCTTTTTCCAAGATCCATTCACAGATTCTCGGTTCTCCCTGGCCATCACTGAACCAGGGAATTCAATCTGTCAGAGCGCGATCAAATTTCGTACTCCGGAAAGCTTCAGAGTCTAAGAATAACTGAATGTTTTTCTTTCCTCGTCTTCAGTCTCTTCTCAGTCGCTGTTCCAACTGTGCTCGTGTGATGTGATGCCTGAGGAAGAAAGCTATACCTTTCACCTTGCTTTCGTTCAGTTAAAGGGGTTCGCCCTACAGTCGTGTACACACGTTATCTTACTAATCTGCTCTACGCAAATTGACCGAGGTGCCCTCTGAACTATACTTGTCACATTCGCCTAGGTAAACGACTGTTTGAATTTCGTGAATACAACCTTGGGGATGAAATCAGTCTACCTCTCCGTATCGACACCTTTTATGAACACCCCTAAACCACACACTGATGGTTGTTAAATAAAGCGGAAGCGTGTGGTACACCTCCTCTTTGTCGTGAACGGTTACCTGACCAGTAGCCTCTGCACTCGCACTACAGCCGATAGTCCACCACGCATTGCTAATGTTAAAGGGATGACGCCACCGAGTGAATAACCGGCTTGTTAAGTATCATTGCACTGCATACCGCCCCACAGACATTCCGTGTACGCGAAAACATCACAAGCAAGTGTTCAAAGGAAATAAAACAGCCTACACCGTCCCCGCAGACTTGCTGCTAAGGTCAGTCAAGAAACATAAAACTTTCAGTGATCCTGACTGAGAACCTAAATCACGCACATACTGTCACAGCCTACTGTTGTTTCATGGAGAAAATTCTTCAAAATGTTCAAAACCAATGTGAACACAACGTGATGACAGAGTGCCTTTGCTTTAGTTACAGTGTACAGTTAAATAACTTCACAGTTCACACCGAGACATAATACACATCCATCCATCCATTTAACACAATTAATAGGTAATATAACATTTCTTTAAGAAATGTAATACAGTCCAGTGCTACTAAAAGCATGATGAGCCAAGGGGTAGCGTGGATCTGAAGGGTTCACAGAGAGGGAAAAGTAAGGAAAAAGAATAGGAGGTCAACTTGCAGGCATGTCAAATATATATAGTCTGTTCTGTAACTGGGATGACCATGTGACATCTGTCAAATACAAACCCAAGGATTACAGACAAAAATAAAATTATTTTAAAAGCATTATCAACACAAGTTGACAAGAACAGAACTAAGATGTTACAATGGAAGTGAAAAATAACCGTTGATCAAAAAGCTGTGGGTGGATACAGAAATAGAGTTAATTTATTAGGTGAAGATGCGATACGTAAAATGTAATGTAATTATGAAAAGTCTTTAGGAAATATCGTACTTAGTTTGCAAACAAAACTATCAGCAATAATTCTCAATAATAAAATATTTCGCTAATGCAGGATATCTCTATGTCCTTCTCTGTTTTTGAAAAATAAAACGGCACTTTTCATCCAGTATCATAATTAACTTATCCTTTTAAAGTCTAATTATTAACTATTCTTAACAACAAAGATCAAACTGTTAGTTGGTTATTGAGACTGGAATACCATTGAGGAGGCAAGCTGCTATTCAATTATGTGACGCTGTATGACCTACTTGACTTCTTGAGGGACATTGTGCCCAGTACGGTCTGAAGAACCTATTGCTATACAGACTAACTATCATTCTCTATAGATAAGTGCAGGAAAAGTCAGTAGATCAATGCCAAGATGCCTTAATGCATGCCTTTAGTTAGGCAGTCTTCATCAAGTATTTTTCTCACCATCCTTTACTCCAATAGCAAGAGTAAACCATGTTGTTAACACTGTATATCCAATGGAGGAGCTGGGTAAGGAAAACTCATTAATACTAATACAATCTCTCTTCTGTTGGGGCGCAGAGCTTTTGCTCAAACTCTGCATCCCCAGGAGAATCCCTTCCTGAATGTCAAATTAGGTCCTCTTCAGTGGCCACAATGTTCTTGCAGCTGTTCTGTGCTGTGCACTTGGGGGAGGCCCCTTAGCTGAAGGAGGCTGTGAGAATAGCCTCCTGCTGTTGACCGTGCAGCATGCCGATGCCCACTGCTGGAGCAGGTAGAGGTGGTCGGCTAACCAGTCGCAGCTGAGGAAGGGAGACCAGCAACCACCAATTCAGCAGACAGACAATGGATCAGTGGAAATTAACACAGTCAAAACAATAGTCATTCAATATACATTCAATAATACATATTCGTGTAACGGTTACAAAATAAGCCGTCAGATTCATGCATAACGAAAGACCACGCCCTTGCATTCACAACACTATCACTTTGAGTATAAGAGATAATTTACCTTGCATGCCAGTTGCTTTTCAAATCTTGGGGCCACAAAGGACCAGGCACCCATGTTCTGGGGTTCCTCCTGACTCCATATGAACTCTGTAGAGGAAGTGCATGTATGGTTATACGGAGAGGTTGAAAATTAACCTGCAAATCATACAACCAGATAACCTACACTGCTAATAACCAGATAACCTACAGCCATATTATCAGATAACCTACAATCATATACATAAACTTCAAGATAATCCAATCAAGAGTTTGGGAGAAGTCTTACGGATGAAGAAATAATTCCTATATGATATGAGCTTCTCACCTTTGGCATTGGTGTATTTGGAGAGCTCCTTCTGTAGAGCCTCCAAGGGGAAGGGGCAGAGCTCCTCCACACGGATCAGTGCCGTGTTCTGGGCTGCTGCTGGCAGCGACTCCCGCTGCTTCAGCAGGGCATAGTAGTGTTTGCCAGAGCAGAGCAGCACCCGCTGGACACTGTGGGTATTACAGGCTTGACCGTTACATGAAGCAGTAGGAGACAGCCTTGGAAATTATACTTAATGGAAGCATCACTCCACTACACAAAGTACAAGTTCTTTAATTTTAAATTAAGTCCATTCATGACATGACTTGAATGTACTTTCTGTAAAAGTTGATATTAGACCATTGCATAATTGTTTAGATAAGGGGAATGTGATCAATGTTATTGTCCTCTATGGCTGTCTCCACAGTCTCACACACAGTTTTAACACTAGAAGCAGCTGCGGGAATTCCAGTAAAGTTCACAGTTTGAGATCAAATGTTTCACCTTGAGGGGTTCACTGATGGGTCATTCAGTACAGGTTTGAAAGATGTTCCTTGAGCCAAGTCAGCAAGGCTAGACACAGCACCCTATTACGATGAGACAAAATGTAAATTGACACATAAAACATAAATTCCAATGATCATAAACCATAATCATAAACAGGTAGAGCAAGTTCAGACTTACTGAGAACCTTAGCAGTGTCTTCGGTGCGGCAACAATAAGAGGTTTGCGGAAATCGCGGATCATCTGTCGCCGGAGCAGGTGGAAGTACTGTGCCGGAGTGGTGGGGTTCACCACAGACATGTTCACCATGTCACTGTCCACACCCGCCTCCTTGCTGTCACACATCTGAGAGATAGACACAAATATACAAGAGAGACATAAGTGGTGAGGGGGGGTCACACTCAAAGCAGCAATAAGGAGTTCTGTTCCAAAACTAGCAAGCTAACTACCTCAAAGGCATGCAAAAACCTTGCATTTTGTTACTTTAATACTTCATAAAACCGTTGCCATGTAACCAAGACTCTAATATAAAATGTTACCAAGTGCTAGTTGCGCCTCATACATGTACGGTCCTGAAGAGCCCCTAAGGACGTTTGGGCAACTGTAACTGTTCTTGCTAAGCAACTATTTGCCTCTTATTTCTGACTTCCCTAGAAATGAATGGCTGGTAGCGTACGCATTGTCGACACTTACTCTGTGTTCACTGCACTGTGTAAATGGAAGTGACTTTCGGAATGCGATGAATACATTGTTCAATGGACTGGGTAAAATACTCCATGCAAAAATTCCAACCATTCATATCTTAAATCTTCATCACAATCTCAAATAGTTTACCTACCACTAATCCCATTGACAGGGGACAGTAGAACACACAAGAACACTAGGGTTTTCCCTTTTTTAAAGAATTATGCAAGAGGAGGAAAATAGAGGGTACTGCATACTGATGACCTACTTTGTGAAAAAGCTGTAGTGTAAGGGCATACTGACAGTAGTGTCAGTCTGTAGGTACAGATCGGAACTGGTGTGGGCGGCAGTGAGAGGAGGCATCTCTGCCCGCATGTGCATGTCAATGAGAGAGTAAGTGGGTGGGTGAGAGATAATTAGAGACCTGGTAGTCACTGTGCTCTCTCACCTGTAAAAAACGCTCAATACGGCAAGAGGAATGCTCTGGTCCAGCTCCATCATACCCATGTGGCAGAAGGATCACTATGGCACTCTGCAACAGCCATTTAGCCTCCCCTGGAGAAGTAAGCAATTCACTCACATATGAACATACAAGTCCTTTCGTGAAAACCTTAGTATTCAATTAGTCAAATAGTCACATTCTCCATCAAGCAAACAGGTTAGAATGTTTTGTTAAATGCAATCACAATGAATGGCAATCACAGTGTCATTTCAAAATACCCATTACACACCGTCCTATGATCATGACAAAATGAATATACCCAATGCATTAAAAGTGACACTAAAATCAGGAAAATACACAAGGCAAAATGGCATAGCCGCATGGCTGAAGTATTTTTGTAAAAAAAACATGTGTGGTTACCTCCGGAGATGAAGGTATCGAAGATGATCTGAGCTCCATTGAAGAAGTCTCCGAATTGGGCCTCCCAAATGGGTAGAAGCTTGGGCTGGGAAATACTCATACCGTACTCAAAGCCCAGTACAGCCTCCTCCGACAGGGGGCTATTGCACACCTGATGCGTTCACACACAAACACACATGCACACAAGATGAAGATAGTTGTGTTACACACACACATAAAAAACCCATCACATCCATCAAAAAATTACAGGCCTAGAAAACAGAAAAACATGGCCTTCGACTGTAAAACAAGATCAATACAAGCAGGGAAGATGAGCAATTGTGAGCTCAGATGTAGACGTTTGGAGCTTTCCTCTAACCTCCATAAAGGCCCTCTGCTCTGGGTTGATGTGATTCAGAGGGATGTACATGTCATTGGACTCCTGGCATACCACCATGCAATGGCGCTGGCTAAAGGTACCTCTCCCAACATCCTGTCCACTGATACGGATATTGAACCCTGTGGAGGGATTGTCCAAACAAAAAAATCAACAAGCAAGGATTACAGACTGCATCACACCACCGGTATATTGCTGGAAATGCGGGGCAGGATACCACCACATTTGCCACACGCTGAATGGTGTAAACAAAAACAACCATATTGTTAACATACAGTCTATAGAAATGTCTTGTTTTCCTTCGTTAGGGCCTGATTGGGACAGATCATATAAAGTGTATCCTAAAAGGACCTACCTTGGCAGAGCAGTGAGCCCAAAGCCATGGCTTCAGCAGTGGACCAGTCCAGTTTGGTTCCTTCTTCCAGCTTCTGCAGCCGTGCCTGTGAGGAACAACATTTATCCATCAGTAGGTTTCTTCACTCTGTCTCACTGTAATGCCTGACGCCTCTGAAGCTCAGGCAGAGACCTCATATACTGTACTTCAAGGATATGGCCTCTGAAGGCGACCTCTGAACCTCCCCAGGACTAAATACTTCTGGCAGTGACAATATTTATGCCACAAACCTGCACGTGTGTCTTCCTGAGATGACCGTGTATGTGGATGTCCTCAGGAATGGCCACCGATTTGGCGCCCACAAACTGCAGCAGGGGTGCGGGGACGCCCGTGTCCCAGGTGGAGATGCAGGCCTGGGGCTCTGCCAGGTCCCCCCAGCGGCCCTGCAGATTGGTGGACGACGGGCTGTACTGGGTCATGTTGGCCAGCTTCTCGTTCAGCATGCCATAGTGGGTGGTCCGTATCTGACCCCGCTCCTCCGCAGTCATCAGGCCCTCGGACACCAGCAGGTCCGCATACAAGTCTGGAATGCTCTTCCTGGCCCTGGAATAGGACAGGGAAGGAAAAAGGAGGAAAGTTCTTTCTGAGGATATATTCTGTTTTAGCACTTCTGGTCAAGGCTAACAGCAAGACAAGTACCCACTCTGCTTCATTGATTTATTGTATTGACTGATGTTCATGTAAGAACATTTACTACTCAAGAAAACAGACTAAACAGACTATGTCGTGTTAAACAGGTTTTCAATTAAAGTGTCTTTTCAATGCAGCATTTAAAGATATGGATCCATATGGATTATTACTGCAAAAATGTACTGAAAATCTAAACATCTTACCGGATAATCTTGTACATGGCTGGATTGGTGAAAAATGGTTCATCCAGCTCGTTGTGTCCCCATTGTCGATAGCACAGCAAATCAACGATCACATCCTTCCGGAACTTCCGCTGATACTCTACTGCAAGTCTTGTTGCCCGAAGCACATCCTCAGCCTCGTCACCATTCACGTGAATCACAGCACAGCCAACCATCTTACCTGAGAGAGTTGCCAAGAAATCAGTTCATTCTTTGGCACAACTCCCAGCAGTCCAATTAAAAATATACTTGAACATAAATGTTATTTTATTTATTTATTTAGTTATTTTTTACTTACCAACATCACTGCAATACAATGATGATCTCCCTCTCTCAGAGGGAGTGGTATATCCCACTTGGTTATTAACAATGAGGTGAATACTCCCTCCAACTCTATAGTGAGGTAGATTTGACACTGTAAACGTTTCTGGCACAATGCCTTGGCCTGAAAATGAGGCATCTCCGTGTACCTGCAAACGGAATTGATACAGAGAGCATACATCATAAAATGGACTGGTATTTAATTTACTCTAACAGAGATGGATTTATTGTGAGATTTATTCTGAATTTGAGTAGTAACGACCAGGAAAAATATTTCACATGCTCATAGTTGCCCCGTGTCTGCATGGGACAGTACCTGAAGGCAAATTACTTTGTCTCCGGGCTGGGCACTGTTGTCAGGGGAATAATCCCCTTCCTGTTTGATCTGCTCTCGGGCACGGGCCTTGCCCTGAGTAACAGGGTTAATGGCTTCAAGGTGAGATGGGTTAGGCAGCATGGTGACATGAATTGGGTGATCAGCCCCAAAGTCGAGGTCCACAGAGGAGGTCAGATGCGAGAGTACGTCGCCGATGGAGGGAGAGTTCTCTGGGAACTCGCTGAGGCCGCGCATTTTGCGGTACATGAGCTGAAACGTACAAAGCCACGTTTGAGTGAGGTAGGTTTCAATCCAAGCAACAGCAGATCAAGAGGAAAAACAAGAAGTTCTACAATGTTTCACCATTTCAAGTCAGTGTGGTCCCTAAGGGAGTAACCATGAAGATGCAGCTGCATAGAGTAACTGCTAAAAGTACCTGGTGCAACGCTGAGATAGGCACTGCTGCTCCCACTACTACTAACCTCTGGTGGGAAATGTAGAAGTCCTGTCAGCAGGTTGAGGCGTCCGCGATGAGGCATACCCATAATCACCTCGGTCACGCCACTGTACGCCGCCTGACGGAACAGCTCATGAAAGAATCCCATCATGCTCTCCGCTCCCTCACCTCCATACCGCTTCACAGTAGCGAACTTAGTGCCCAAGAAATGGTCGAATTCCTGATAATTCATGTGCAAAAAAAGAAATGTATCAGATTAACGTCATGCCACTTTCAAAGCCTTATCTGAGGCAGTGCAGTTTTATCCTGCTGCCTGGTGAAAGAAACTTTTCATATCCCACTGCCTACCTGGGACTCGAGCATTAGCCGAGCAAGCTGTCGTCTCTCCTCTGGAGAAAAGTTCTCCTTTTTGAGCTCCTCAAAGCGGTCTGCCATCCACTCCCGCTCCTGCACACTCTCCAGCTGGCTGATCTCCACAGAGATTCGCCCACAGTAGGTTTCATCCAGGTATGCAAGTACTTCTTCCAGTGATGCCTCTGCTCTTCCAAAGTGACGCAGACCTACAAAGATAACCATAAACACATAAGTGAAACTGTGTTTCACACTCACTCACTCACTCACTCTCACACTCACGCACACAGTGCATTTCAGAAGGTATTCAGACCCCTTCACTTTTTTATGCTAGAATCATTAAAATGTATCTCCATTGGTCAATCTACACTCAATACCCCACAATGACAAAGCGAAAACAGGATTTTAGACGTTTCTGCAAATAGAAAACGTGAAAGAAAAACTGAAATATCACACTGAAGTATTCAAACCCTTTGCTATGACACTTGAAGTTAAGCTCAGGTGCCTCCCATTTCTCTTCATCATCTTTGAGATGTTTCTACACCATGACTGGAGTCCACCTGTAGTAAATTAATTTGATTGGACATGATTTGGAAAGGAACACACCTGTCTCACAGCTGACAGTGCATATCAGAGCAAAAACCATGAGGTCAAAGGACTGTATCAAGGCACAGATCTGGGGAAGGTTTTAAAACAATACAAATTCTGCTACACTGAAGGTTCCCAAGAGCACAGTGGCCTCCATAATTCTTAAACGGAAGAAGTTTGGAACAATCAGGACTCTTCCTAGAGCTGGCCGCCTGGCCAAACTGAGCAATTGGGGGCGAAGGGGCAAGAGAGGTGCCAAGAACCCAATGGTCACTCTGGCTGAGCTCCAGAGATCCTGTGTGGAGATGGGAGAAATTTCCAGAAGGACAACCATCACTTCAACACTCCACCGATCGGAGCTTTTTGGCAGAGTGGCTAGACAGAAGCCTCTCCTCTGTGAAAGACACAGGAAAGCCTACTTGGAGTTTGCATAAAAGTTCTTAGTTGACTCTCAGTCTGTGAGAAACAAGATGCTCTGGTCTGATGAAACCTAGATGGAACAGTTTGGCCTCAATCCTAAGTCATGTCTGGAAGAAACCAGGTACTGCTCATCACCTGCCCAATACCATCCCAGCGGTGAAGCATGGTGGTGGCAGCATCATGCTGTGGGGACGTTTTTCAGCGGCAGGGACAGGGCGACTGGTCAGGGTTGAGTATAGATACAGAGTACAGAGATATCCTTATAGAAAACCTGGTCTAGAGTGCTTAGGACCTCATACTGGGCTGAAGGTTCATTTTTTAACAGGACAATGACACTAAGCACACAGCCAAGACATCTCTGGAATGCCTTCGGGACAAGTCTGAATGTCCTTGAGTGGACCAGCCAGGGCCCTGACTTGAACCCAATCAGATTTCTGGAGACCTGAAAATGTCTGTTTACTGATGGTCCCCATCAAGCCTGACAGATCTGGCCAGGATCTGCAGAGAGGAATGGTGTAAAATTATCCAAAATCCAGGTGTGCACAGCTTGTGTCGTCATACCCAAGACGAGGCTGTAATCGCTGCCAAAAGTGCTTCAACTAAGTAATGAGTAAGGTCTGAATACTTATGTCAATGTGATTTCAGTTTTTCTTTTTTAATATATTTGCAAAATGTGCAAAGTCCCTTTTTCGCTTTGCCATTATGGGGTATTGAGTGTAGATTGATGAGGGGCGGGGAATTCATTTAAACAATTTTAGCATAAGAATGCAACATAACAATGTGACAAGCGAAAGGGTCTGAACACTTTATAAACGCAATATATATCGTTTCATCGAACGTCTGAAAACCTTTAGATTCAGGATAGGCCTTAAATCCTACGTTGATATTGTTTTCTCGGTCATATCTTGCCAACGACACGTCAGTTGATTCTAATATAGTTTAGGCCATCATTTTTAACTATTTGGCCAGTTAAGCATATTACCAAAAGCTTTATAGTTAACTGAGACTTTGAAGCACAAAACGTACTGTATAGAGAAATTCTTGTATCCAGTTTGACAGCTAGGGGGTGAAGTGGTCAGTGGTGTCCACACATTTTAACCCACAGCAGTTTCTAAGGTCACCTACAACAATCAGTGCTCACCGCTTGTCTTGAGGGGTCCTTCAAGGGTCCCATTTAACGCGCTGATTTCAGGAACCGTCTCCAACACCGGCGCATCAGGAAGCAATGGGTTAATTTTGGCTGCTTTGTGTCCATGTGCTCGATATGCGTCCACCAGTCGTGCCAGTCCATGGTCTGTATGTGCATGATTCGACACTTTATAAGTTAACAGTCATACCTCACTAAAAAACTGGGCAAGCTTGGGAAATGCAATGTTAACGCATTGTTGCTAAGCTAGCTTGCTACTTAACGTGACGCGTTAAAGCCACGGTCAGCGACCACATCTTACGATATTACGTGTGTAGCATAGAACTGCTACCACCACCTGTTGCATTACGTACCAGAAGTGACATTAGATAATTGTCCGTGCCATGAAAATCACTGAGCTTTGGTAAAAGGCCATATTTGTTTATGAAAACCATTAGTCTGGCACGTAATGTCAACACACTGACCTTCATTTAGCGCGGAGATATGGTTGCTCGTCAAGACTTTGGAACTCAAGTCGTTCTGTTTAGGTCTGTAACCATATACTCCCCTTTCCGTGTGGTACAGACAGGCCAAAAGTGGTCGTGGAGAGTGGACAGGGTATTTTGACAGATTGTACAATTTGTTTAATTTAAGGAGAGCTGACATATTTGGTACCAGTTCAAACTTTCACCACTGCGTAAAGTTTCGAAGTTGCTCACAGCACGACAATGCAGACAGACACAGTGGAAAGCAGCCATATTATAATGAATGACGGGGGCGGCGCAACCATCTGAAACCCCATTGGTTAAAAGTTAGATCTGAACGTAGGGGCACGTTGCGGCACGTTGCGGATGTACAGGTGCATCTCAAACAGGGGTTTTCAACCATAGACATATATACATGTCTGGTTTCAACATGTATATATGTCTATGTTTTCAACCAGGGGTCCGTGGCCCCCTGGTGGTCCGCGACGGCATTGCAGGGGGTCTGCGACATGAGCCTATGTTGATCAGTTCACCTTTGACTTTTTTATTTTTATAAATATACCTGGGCCCGTCGACATATTTATGTCTGAATAGCCAAGTCGCATTGCCCAAAATACTGATGTAGACCCATATTCAGCGAAAAAATTACACTGACAAGTATTATAGGCAGAATATGTGTGCGGGGGGAGGGGGCGTTGCGGCGGCGGTTACAAACATGAAAAAGAAGGGTACGGGACTTTTAAAATGTTTTGGGAATCACTGGCACATCAGTGGGCCGCGGATTACTTTCTGGTCAGTATGGTGGTCCCTGGGACAAAACCATTTGAAAACCCCTGAATAGAATATCAACAAAAAGTTGATTTATTTCAGGCTTCAAATGTCGCATTCCTTGTGTCAAGCCACTCTTGAACCAGAGACAATGTCAGAGGCGTCTTACCTGGGCTAAGGACAAAAAGGACTGGACTGTTGCTCAGTGGTCCAACGTTCTCTTTTCAGATGAAAGTACATTTTGCATTTAATTTGGAAATCAAGGTCCCAGAGTCTGGAGGAAGAGAGGAGAGGCACAGAATCCAAGTTGCTTGAGGTCCAGTGTAAAGTTTCCACAGTCAGTGAGGGTGTGTGGTGCCATGTCATCTGCTGGTGTTGGTCCACTGTGTTTTCTCAGGTCCAGGGTCAGTGCAGCCGTCTACCAGGAAGTTCTAGAGCACTTAATGCTTCCCTCTGCTGACCAGCTTTATGGAGATGGACTTGGACTTGGCACCTGCACACACGTCCAAAGGTACCAGTACCTGGTTTAAGGACCATGGTATCCCTGTGCTTGATTGGCCAGCAAACTCGCCTGACCTAAACCTCATAGAGAATCTATGGGGTATTGTGAAAAGGAAGATGCGAGACACCAGACCCAACAACGCAGAAGAGCTGAATGCAATCAGAGCAACCTGGGCTTCCATAACACCTCAGCAGAGCCACAGACTGATCGCCTTCATGCCATGCCGCATTGCTGCAGTAATTCATGCATAAGGAGCCCCGACCAAGTATTGAGTGCTGTACATGTTCATACTTTTCAGTAGTCCAACATTTCTGTGGTAAAAATCCTTTTTTTGTATTGGTCTTAAGTAATATTCTAATTTTCTGAGATACTGAATTTTGGGTTTTCATTAGCTGTCCGTTATAATCATCAAAATTAAAATAAACATTTGAAATATATCAGTCTGTGTGTAATACATCTATATAATATATGAGTTTCACTTTTTGAATCGAATTACTGAAATAAATCAACTTTTTGATGATATTCTAATTTATTGAGATGCACCTGTACATTTGAAAACATTAACAGCGTCACCTTCGCAATTGTCCGCACTCTGGAAGATCTATCGATTAGTTAAGTTATGTCATCTTAAATTAATTATTCGATTCGATAATTGAATAACAGACTCACTGTTTAATCCCCTGAGAAATCCACAATCCTCTTAAAATGTTGTGAACTGCAGTGTCCATGTGATAAGTGCCGTCGTGAAAATAATTTGATTGAATTTAATATTTTACACAAGTGTCATTACACTGTCGACTCGACAAGGAGCCATCAGTCCGGGGAAACGGAACAGATATTGCCTCGTTTTGGCCTGCTGTAGAAATAGGCCTAGTGTAATCAGCAGGGGATAGGTTGTTCATTGCTGCCACTTTTCGCATAGGAACAATTGCTCCTCTACGTGGCTGACTCCTACTGTAGGTCTAATAAACAAACCTATCTTTTCTGTCTTTAAATCCTGTTTTACACTATGTGGATTGTTTGACCGGGTTCCACACTATTAGCCAGTGATACTTTTGTTAATTGAATGAAAAAATCACTTGTGTTACATCAAGGCTTGTCTGTATTGTATTGCCTAGTACAGCTATACTCACCTCAGTGGGTTGGTGTGGTGATAAAGGTGAATGAGGATTATAGCAGTGAGAGGCACTATAGCTAACCTTTGCAACAGCAGACAACAGTGAAATCAGCCAAAACAAACGGCTACAAAACCCCTGATAAGCACGTCTATGGATAAGTGTAACAGCATTTAATGAAGAAAGTGTGCTTTTTATTGAAACCTTCACAAATGTTAGCTTTAACTTGCTGGGCCCTCCAACCACATGTCATATTAGTTAGTGGAATAACAAAGGGGGGCTAAGACAGTGAAACAGAGGTCATAGACAAACACGTAGCACAATGACACCACCACAACACTGGACAAGCACTGAAACTAAACACACACAGACAACTTAGAAATTTGGGGAAATGGTTTAATATTGGAGACAAGGGCAGAGAACACCGCACAAGAACAAACATCTACCAAAAGTAATCTATACTGTCCAAACTACACACATTGTGACAAAACAGTAAAAAACCTAAAACTACAAATAATTTACTTAACACATTATATAGTGACGTGTATAAATGCCTAAAGCTTCAGCTGTACAGACTTCACAGCAACAAATGACACTTACCGCTTTTGAGGCGAAGTGGCACAAGCAGAGACCCACAGTTATGTGCTCAATTAACAAAACATAAACGAACACTGAAGTGATGCATAAGCAGTATGTGAAAATCAGGGTTGTTTGTGTAACTCAAAAGTCAGAACCAAACTGTCCTTGTTCCACATAGATGCCAAACCCGGGGACCAGTAAAGACAAGGCCACAGGAAGAGGCCAGACATTTTTTTTTCCAATATAGAATTTTTCCTTTAATTTCCAATATAAAAACGATCCACCGGTACAAAATGTGTTAGTACAACCAGCTGTAGAAAGAGGAAAGCCTTATATCCAAGATAATTTGTTATGCAGGCAAAAACACCAAAATGCAATTCCTTTGGCTTTTCTCAAAACACATGTATCTATCAAAATCTTTGAAGGATAATAAAACTATCAGATTACATACAAGCTTAAATGTTACAAAGGAGAAAGAAAAGACAGGACATTTATTCCACAATATCCAAAAGATGCAAAGCGACTACAAATTTGATTTGAAAGCACTTAAGAGCACCAGAAAAGGACACAGAAACAAACCATACAAATTGAGTGTTGGGGATGAGAAATATTTGACATGGCCACTTAATTTCATGACCCGTTTCAATATTGTGCTTTTATCTTCATATATGACAACTTAAACAAAAGTATGGGTCACATGCCCACCATTCACTTTACTGATCGATTACTTTTAGGTTATGTGGCAAAATTATCACACTATTATACAATAACTAGTATGGTATAGGACACTCATGGTTTTTTTCTCATGGCACAATGCTGAAGGGTGTCTTTAAAATCAGCGTGTTTAGAGCAAAAGAGGTCAGACGCATGGGTCAGTTCCATTGCTTCATTCAATGTTGTGTTTAATCACTTATTTTAAATGTAAGAACATGACATTGAACCGAGGCATATTAATGAAAGCCAGATTTATGTTTTAATCCCAAATTCATTATTTGTTAAATCACTTGAAAAGAACATCTACAAGAAAAACATTGAAAAAAGTGATGGTTCAGAGTAATAATAATAATAATAAAAAAAAACTTCAGTGCCCCCCTTTTCATAGGGATTCAGCTCAAGTTCCTAATACTAGCAATACCTTCTAGGCAGTTACTCCGGAGATTATGGCACTTTGTATTTTAACTTAACTTTTGCACTATATATGAAAACAAATAACTAAGTACTGAATACACACACACCATTTATTTCAAATACAGGGAAAATGTCATGCATTTGTGGTTGTGAACACATTACACTCTATATGCACATCTCAAAAAGGGCACATACCCCTTTCTTTCCTTGTGCTGGGATCATTTATTTTTCAATCTTTAATGATGATCATTCCCCATTTTTGATGTTTTAGAAGTCAAACCACTGAAGAAAAAAAAAAAAAGTATATTGTGTAAGTTGTATACAACCAAGTTATGATTTGAGGGCAATTTTTTTTTTCTTTTCATTTCATCCTGTTGCGTCTGATTCTGTGGTCCCAGAGAGATATCACAGAAGGTCCATGAAAGATTTGCTTGTTTTCTAAACAGAAATTAGTTTCCCAGACACAATAGACCCTGAGTGAATGTCATAGTGCCACAACTTTCACCATAGACATATCCTGATAGAATGCAGACCTTGGGGGCACTAAGTGGGTAGGGGTGGGCACTGTGCTATGTAAACGGCAAGTTTTTTTTTTTTTTTTCAGATTCAAATGGAATGCTTTGGTAAAATATCGGTTTTGGAGGTTATCATCATGTTCCTCATAACATAGCCTATTCCACTGGCTTGGGTTTATAGCAAAGAGAAATGAATAGCTAATTAAGGCCTACTGCTGTTTGCCAAGAAAAATCTGAGAAAAGGTGTGGTGCTCCTGTGCGTGTATGTAAACATTAATTTCTGGCAACCAAAAAAGTATGTGCAACATCCTAAAAGTGACCGATGACACCATAAACTGAAACACCTCAAATCCGGTGACAAAATCAAGCAGGGTTTCTAACACCTAATGTGCTCTAGTTTGTCTGTCTGTACACTTCCGTATAGCTAGAAAATTGCGTACCTCTGTGCCTGAACAACATTTCATGTGTTCTCATGGTTATAGAGCTGAAGAATACAGATGAACCGTCTTAGAAGAACTGTTTATATGTGAGCATGCTTCAGTGAAAACCTATGTTGACTATGAGGAAAAACAAGAGACTTCACATCTGTATGTAAATGGGAGCACATTTAACAAGGGAGGTTTAAACATGTCCATCCCTCTTAAATGACATGCTTACTGCTATTTCCAAACTTCATCTCGCAAACATAAACTGTTCATTAACACACAGAAAATTAAAACACCCATGTTAGACCATATAAAAGAAATGCACTTGAATTGTTGGCAAACCATTTTCTATATAAATCTCACATTTTTGTACAGAGATTTACACAGTAAGAAGAAATTGAAACAAAGCACTATAGATTTAAAGACAACTAAAAATAAAAAAGTTCACAACAGCAATAGCAGTATCGGTAGAAAGCCTTATTTTCTCTAGGAAAAAAAAATCAAAAATCAAAAAAAAGAATTCAGCTTTCTGTAAAACACAACACATTGGAACATCACATACAAATTAAGTGAAATTGTTAAATCCAGACACCATTGTTACTGGGGCAGTTAGTATTTATATCCTAATATTCTCCTTTATTTCACATCTCCACAGTAAAAATATAGGTATTCTAGTGTGCATTTAAACCACAGATTGTCTAGTTGTGAATCAGTTCTAGAAAAAAGACTATTGTAGGTAGCACTTTCCCCAAATGGGTGAATCTTTTCGTTTAAAAAAAATGTTCTGTGCCTTCATGAGAAAGAAATATCCCAGTAAACCTAAGTATTATTTTTCCTTCTGAAGAGACGATAGCAATGGCCTTGGTCAAAGTATGACAAATTCAGATACTAACCTTCCCCTCTCTTAAAACTGCTCAGTGTATTTCTTAAGCCAGTGAACAGTATTGCTAGTGGCATTAGATGGTTTTGTGCAAATCCCTGTATTGAACGTTCAAGTTTACTAAGATCTGGGATTTAAAAAAAAAAAAAAAAAAAAAAAAAAAACCTCCCCCACAGATTTTTGTTGTTGTGAAATCTGTTTACAAAAATCCAGTCTTCTACAAACACAGGTTAGATTTCAGACCAGCTAGATGTGAAATTAAGTTACATGCAAAACCAGACCAAAGGAAAGCATAAAAAAAAAATGAAAAAAAAAAAAGAAATTATAAATCACATAACATCTGAGCATCAGTAGACAGAAGCCGGGCAATGACTGAACTTAAGAGAGCCGTCAGACAATGATGTGGTGGTGAGGCCAAGGGTTTGTTTTTGGTTGGATCTGAGAGTCATGGAGACATGCTAGAACAAAGATGAGCAAACAGGGATGGAGGTTTCTTCTGAGGGAAGAAAGCAAAGAATCAAGAAGAAAGGAGGGGAGTGAACACAGAAAGGAGGGGAAATAAGACAGCAAAGGAAAGGTGGGAGAGAAAGAGAGAGAGAGGGAGAGAGAGAGAGAGTTAGACACATTGCGACACAACCACACACACAAATATAAGTAACTGTGCACATCTTATTAGACTACACACGCAACAATGAGATGTAAAAGCACAAAGTAGCAAGAATGAGGACAAAGCATACTGAGGATGCCTAAATTTCCCCTATAACAGTGGAAAAGGGCCTACAAGTGCATACATAGATGAAGGCATGCACCCAGCCTACATTACGTGGGACAGGAAATTATTTGGGGAAATCTGGACTTAAGCTTCAGTTGATGGTAGCAAACATTTAACGGCTGACAGAGGTGACAATGTGAGTGAACAGGAAGGCAAAGCAGAGTGGCCGCGAGTAAAGGTGAAAGGCCATGCTTGGGCCTTGGAGTCTGGGATTGTTTTTATTGTTGCAAAAAGCATTACAATGCTAAGTAAAAAAAAAAAAAAATTAAAAAACACAAAACAAAAAAAAAAGGAGTCCACTCAAGAATTGGAATTACTGCAAGAGTCCAATTTGAGGCAGTGCATTTTTGTATAAAAATATACATTGTATTCTTTTTTTTGTTTAGAAATCAAAATGTCAAGCCATCAAACTCACTATTCATCTCTACATACAAACACACATTTTGTTCAGCTTCAATTGAAAGGAAGAGAGAACTCTAAAGGAATGAGCAAAACATTTCTTTGGGCAACAAGAATTTTGTTGTGCCATGAACAAGTCTTTGACTTGGTTAAGAAGAGTGCAAAGGAGTCTTCTCTAAATCTTAATACTGTACATTCAGTACCCATATTCAGTAATCAAGCATATAAATGAAAACCATCCAAACAGAAATCACACCAAAACAGAAATTGGATGACAAATGTAAAAGAACGGTAATTTTCATACTCCGTATTTCATTCACAGCTAACTTTATATAGATTAAAAAGAAAGTGGACAAAGAAACACATGATTAACTTTCATGTCCAATAATACCTCTAAGACCCTACCAATATATACAGCAGTATCTGCCTCTGGTGCATCATAGAGGACTTACCCTTGCAGTGCTAACTTGACAGCAAGGGGGCGAGGTCCCCTGATGACATCAGTAGGGCTTGCTGTCATTCTTTGATCGTTTCAGCTGCACCTTCAGCCTCTTCATACCGATCTGGAAGCCGTTCATGGACTGGATGGCCGCCTGTGCTGATACCGCATTGTCATAGCTGACAAACCCTGATAAAAACGAAAAAAAAATGGTGTTAGGAGCAGGTCTAAATCTTTAGACTTCATTTCAAAGATGACAAATAACGACCACTGGTTACAGTGTGAAAGAAGCAAAACACTGCCTGAGGTGGTACACGTACCAAAGCACTTGCTCAGATTGGTCTGTTTGTCGATGAAGACTTTGGCAGATACCACATTTCCAAAAGGCATAAACATCTGCAGGACATCCTGGTCCCCAAACTCCTGTGGCAGGTGGTAGATGAAGAGGTTGGCTCCTTCAGGCCCTGGATGGAGGAGAAATTAGGCATACAAGATTTAAAAGATGTTCAATTTTATGTGCCATAACCTCAAATAGGAGTATGAAATACAGTATGAACCACAACAGTATGCAATTGAGAACATTTACATTTAGTCATTTAGCAGACGCTTTTGTCCAAAGCGACGTACAAGGGAGAGAAGTGTCAAGCTACGAGCAGTAGAGACCTAGTGTAACAATAAATAGATAAATAGAATAATAAATAGAAGTTATGGAATGGTGGCCTTACCCTCCTTCTGGCTCCCAGCAGCCCCCTGCTGCAGCAGAGACTGGTTATAGAGAGAGGGCAGGGCCGAGGCAGTGTACTGCTGCATCCCTGAGTAAGCCTGGGTGAGGGCATCCATTGTACTCGCTGCTGATCCATTGTTTAGACTTGAGCCGCCCAGTCCGCCATTAAGGGCAGCCATACCTGGGTGAGGAGGAGGAGAAAAAGGTATTAGGACAGGCCCCTTAAAAAAAGCACAGCATATGGTATGTCAGCCCAATTACCAGGGGATGATGTGAAAGAAGGGCTGGGCGATATGGACCAAAAATCATATCCCAGTATTTTTATGCTGAATACAGACACACGATTTGCATCACTATTGTCTACGAAGACGGCAAAATGATCCGTTGCCTCCCAACGCCACTGTAGTGACAATGTTTTGCACAATGTGATTGAACAGCATGAATAGTGCATATAGGTTTTGTATTTCACTTTTTTTTTTTAAATAAAATTACCCATTGTAAGCATTTATGTTATATGCACAATATGATCTGTTCTTGGGAAAATCTACATTTATTTATTTGCTGAAGTGTCAGCAGTGAGCCCAGGCTGTAAACACGGCAACAAGAGGTGGAAGAAAATCACTTGACAGTTCCACAAAGAGGTATAGTATACCGTGAAAAAGCTATGTAATCATAACCCAGTGTGATTATAATCTGCCATTCAACACGTATACAAATTGCTTTTGTTGTCTGCAGATGATATGCTAGCACTAAACTGTAATGCCTACGATAAACATAAACAAGTGAATCGGACAAAACCAGATTTATTTCATTAAGATATCTTAGCAGGTAGGGTAACTGCCCTATGTCTTTTGGAGAAGTGTCTGGAGTAGCTCGGTTATAACGTCAAAATTGTGCCATGCTGTGAATGAAGTTAGGCACTAGCAACCGGTCTAATTAGCCAACTATTAGCTAGTGAAGCTAAGTTGACAACCTTTTGAAGCTATATTTTAACCACAAAGTTAATGCACTTACTTTAGTGGCCATGCCATCAGACACAGAAAATTCAAGCCCAATTTCCGATAGTGATTGAGTGCCTTCCTGACTTAACTACTGTGGTAGTTGACATTATGAAAGAGACGGCTATATTCTGAGCAGTTTTATGGTGAAAATACAAACAGGAAAACGGTATAAAAAGATACAATTTATATGCAAATGAGTTCACAGACGTAGCTTCACTTGGAAAGGTTTTCAGTGTGTTTGCTTACTGTTCACATTCCCTTGGAGGGCGCTTAGGTTGCCGAAACCCACTGATGCCCCTGTAAGGCCCTGCAGGGCCCCCAAAGATGCCAGAGAGCTCATAGCTGCGCTAGTGTTGCCTGCACCTGACGGTTCAGGGGTAAGAAGAGCGAGATGAACCATGCATTAGAACAACAAAACAATTAAACCAAACACAAAAATCTTCAAAAACTATGTCTTTGGGTGCATTTTGTGGCCAAAAAACAAACCACACTTAAATCAAGAGTTTTTTTTTTGGAGACACTTGTATTGTATCAAATGTTAAAGTTCTAATGAGCCACATTTCCCCCCTGGACCATAGGCGAAGTGCACAGCACACAAGAGCACACAATGGAGTGAAGATATTTTGTGTACCTTGGCTAGCCAGACCGGCAAGGCCCCCTCCGTTGGAGGATGACATTTGGGAGCTGGAGGGGTTGGCTGTGACCTGGGCAGCAGCGGCAGCTATCGTGGCCAGGTTCTGCAGCTGCATAGCACTCATACCTGAGATGGGCAAACAGGACTCCCTTAATCTTATTTTCCATTACAGTACATCTCAGGCAAGCCAAATTAGTTTAAAAAAAAAAAAAACACGGCAATCTTTAACGCACTCTTTATCATTTACACATCTTCCTAATTGTAGACCTTCATCAATCCTGTATACATTTATATTGGCCTGGAAATTGTATGATGAAGTGGTTGCCATGTTACAAAAAAGGATATTGGTTCGGGGGAAGACACTTAGCAGGGTGCCGTCACTCAGAAGTACATTGGCAACAACAACATCAAAAACAAACAAATCTGACTCCGCAGGTCGTTTAGTTTTTAACTGGCATTACGGAGCTCACTGGTTCAAAAGGCTTTACAAATCAGGGTTCACATTCTGCCTTAATCCATGTGACTCACCACCAAGTTGCTGCATGCCGCCAAACTGACTCATGTTACTGGAGGAGGTTGCCTGCTGAAGCAACTGCGAGAGGAAAAGGAAGAAATTAATTACCATGACTGCATAAAATACTACAAGAAACGTCCATTTCAATACCATCAGAGCTGTCAAACCAACTACGTCACAAACCCATTATTAACATTGGGTAAATGATCACACATGACTATTCTACACTACAGAAACAGCCTGCTCTTACTGCCAGGTACTGTGGGGTGAGGCCACCGAGGCCTGAAAGGTTCCCCCACGTGGAGGTGCTGTTGAGCTGCTGCATCTGCTGCAGCTGATGCTGCAGACGCCGCTGCTCCTTGTCCTTCTGGGTGTCGGCAAATTTCACCACCATGGGAGAGGAACAGCCCTGCTGAGAACAAAACACATCACGTTTAGGACAGCCATAAAAACCACTCCAGTATTGTCATGGCTACAAGTGATGTACGGGTGAAGAAAAAAAGAAAAGAAAAGAAAAGCTTTACACTAATGAATCAGCAAAATAGGACCTGTAGTTACATAAGACTGTGTATGTGGAATCAAAATCATTGCGGTCCCTTGTTGTGGCAAAACATTACATCATAGCCACTTTGTAAAGACCAGACAAAAGACAAAAATGCAGCCCAGAGCACAGGCTGATCTCACACATACACAAAGTAGTGGAAACCAGGACACTTACTGAGCTAAAAATGGGGGGGGGGGAACACACAACACAAAAATGTACACAATTTTACAAACACAAACACTATTAAAAGGTTCAGACAGATACAAAAAGGAAAATCCCATCACAACACAAGTATTTATAAGTACTGTTATTCATCAGGCACGTGTCTTTGTCAGGCACACATTTGGAAACAATGGACAGGGGCTCGTCACCACTTCCCTACTGACGTCCATGCTCACATGTGACACAGACTGCTGCAACTGACTAGAGATTCAACCTATGACCTACGATCATTGGCACAAAGACTGTGTGGCTAAATCAATAGTTCAGTGGGATCAAATAGAATAGGCAAATAAATGTGCCCTAGTGTGTGCTTGTACAAGAGCCAGTTAGATTCCAGGTTTTTGCATGGGTGGCCTAACTGTGCAGATATTGTCTGCCATCTTCGCTAGCCAGTGAGTACTCTGAGTGAGAGGTGCAGTTAAGATTACGTGTGTGTGTTTGAGTTGCGGGGGGGAGGGGATAAAAGGAAGGGCTAAGGGGTACAGTACCTCCATAGTCTGTGAGTGATGCATGGTTTTGATTGCATTCTGTGCCATTGCCCTGGTAGAAAACGTAATAAATGCACAGCCTGTAGGAGGAGGAGGAAGGGGAGGAGGAGGGACAATAGGAGAAAAGAGGAGGAGAGACAAGAGAGAAACAAAAACAAGACAAAGGTTTTGACAAGCCATTATGAAAATAACATGACAAAAACAGAACAGAGAATGGTATTGAAAGCACACAGAGCCGTTCTCATTGGTTAGCACACAGAGAGTAGACACACAAACACAGTTTCCGTCAAGATGTTTCATAAACAATCCAGGCCAATCAACATGGTGCTTCAGGAGCATGGAAGGGTTGGTTGTAATTTGATTGGCTGTTGAGCTCAAATGTCAACAAGCTAACGAAACTGAAATCAAAATTGTGGACTGCATCTTTAAGAGTTGAGAACGTACTACATTTGTCCCTGCACTACATATTAGAGGCCGCCATCACTGACAATGAACACTGCAGTAGAGTTTCAAGGTACATGAATTAAAAGCGACAGTATCTTGCTGTTCTTCCAAAATGACCTCCAAAATACTAAAAATGAAATGAATCATGGCTCTAAAATTTCTAAAAGCATATTTGTTTTACTCTTGTGAATGTATCATGTTGAAAAGATGCATATACAGGGGGAACAAAGGACAAGACCACATAAAAGGCTTTCAGCATCCACACAGGTTTACAGTGATCAGGGCGGTCTACCATAAAGTGCATTTTCCACAAAGCCCACAGAGGTTGGTGAATACACACAGCTGCTGATGGGAGTGGCCAAATGTGAGCGATTTTGACTAGCAAATGTTTAACTTTCCACCACCAGCAGAGAGAGAAACTCCAATATTCCCACACAGACACAGATAAAAATGGGACGGACTTTGATTTTTATCACATGAGACAAAAGGCAATCTACAGGTTTTTTTTCCACTGGAAATCTAGCAATGCTTTGGGGGGGGGGGTTCCAAATATGTTTTGTATCGTAACCTTGCTACACTCTGGTACTTAGAAGTTGGGGGACGAGCGAGTTAGAAGAGACACGGCGAAAACAAGTACGAATGGTATCCGAGGGGTTGAGGGGGCTTGTGTTTACCAGATGCCAAAAATAGCCTGGTTCACAAGAAACACTGGTCACAAATCATTTGGGGCATGTCTAAGGCAATCTTAACAATCGTCAGTCTAGTTCAGCACAGCAACACAAGTCAGCCTATGTTGTGAAACAGAATCAATCAATTGGTGCAAAGCTGACCACTAAAAGTGTGCACTACAAATAAACTAAATTTATGGTAAATAAACTATTTTAAACTACAGTAAGCAGTTACTATAAAAAAAAAGAGACCAGTCAGCATTAACAGAACAAACAGGCCATATTTTCAGAGAATTCTATTTGAATAAGCCAATTCGTTTTCTGCCTTAAAGTAGGCGTTTGAGAAGCCGCTTCGTTTCCTCCTCACACTGCAACTGCGTAACTTCAATATCATTTCCCATGACATTCTTTGTTGAATCTCCATCATGCTTTACTTTCTAGGCTGCTGTATGAGAAACCCCATCTGAGTGGCAACTTAAAAGTTGATGTTTTGAAACATTGACTGGCACCATACACTTCACAAATCGCTCTTTTCACTGACGTTCGAGCCACTGATATATTCTGAAACTTGTCTTTGGACCGCTGCTTCACCGTAGTAACATTAGTAGGAGGATTCGTGTTGGTTAACGTTGAGA
This sequence comes from Clupea harengus, assembly GCF_900700415.2. Classification (NCBI taxonomy): domain Eukaryota; kingdom Metazoa; phylum Chordata; class Actinopteri; order Clupeiformes; family Clupeidae; genus Clupea; species Clupea harengus. The sequence goes on from NC_045154.1 coordinate 23,523,007, forward strand.
TCACTGACACGGCCGCTTGCGCTAGTCCTTTTGCATTCGTGTTTTTTTTCTGAGCAGGTTCCCCTTTAGAATATGTAGATTTAAGTTTTAGCCAGCTGCCCATTTTCACATGCCTTTAAAGTTCATATTATTGAAACCGGTCTGTATATGCTAGTGAGAGATGCTGAAACAGCAGAGCCTTGTAGACAGAGGCAGGCACTGTCCAAGGCAGAAGTCGGTCCATCTGATTCAGCACTTTCAGCCAGTCATCCTGCATTCCACACCAATGCAAACGTTGGCTGAATATTATCAGACATAGTTGTAAATGTTTGGGAATTTCACGCATTATAAAGGACTAGATTTGGGGGAAATCGATGAAATGTAAAAAATACCCACGACGAAATTCAAGCAATAGTAGTGGAGGGCTCCAGAACAAATTCTTTAAAGGGTAAAAAGGTCAGGTATTTAGGAGACACTTTTTATTCAAATAGGAAATAATGTTAACACCACATACTAAATGTGATGCCTAGCATTCCCCAAGTCAAAACAACTCAACCATATCAGGCTAATTAACAGTCCCAAGCTTGACAGTCATATAAGCCAATCAAGGAATTAAGGATATCAAAAGGCTACTGTAAGAGATTCTTACTTTAAGAAGGCATGGAGGCAAGTATAAACTGACGGGGCTTTTCAGTCTTCACTTTAACGTGCTAAGCACAGGAGCCAGGGGCATTTTATTTCACAGAAGGCATGGATCTCATTTCATTCCCTGTGACTCGTTCTCGCAGAACCCCCCCCCCTTGAATTGGCCCTACACAAATCACATGTTTGCATCCTTATAAATAGGTCCAAACAATAAATAAAAAAACAGCTAGAGTTGATGTTTGTGTGAGTTTATGCTTAATATTATATAGAAGTCTTTCAGTTACAGCACACACATACATATGTATAATATAACATATGTGTGTAAGTGTGTGTTTGTGTGTGTGTGTGGGCATATGTGAACAGAATTGTTCTAGTGTTTGTGGTGTGTTGTTCTGTGGACAGAATTGAGACCACTGTGCGCCAAACAGAATGGTGGTTGAAAGACTGGATGGTCACAAGATGGCAGCTGGAGATGTATGATGTAATAGTGGCCATTTTTCCACAAAGTGAACGAGGAACTGAAACTCACCTCGGCTGGTGCCATCTGGTCCGCGCAAAATTCGGCATTCTTCTACCTGTCCGAATGGGGAGAACATCATCCGAATCTCGTTCTCTCCATACTTTTTTGACACCATACCGATGAAAAGCTTGCGGTCTTCCACAGCTGGAGAACAAAACAAGACAGAAGAACTCACAACAGAAATCCCCACTGCATGTTTATAGCCACAGTTAATGTGTACTCCCTGCTATTATGCAGTCTCTTCCAAGACAATTCCCAGAAGAGCAACTACACTTCCCATTTTCTTTTATTCCAGAATGTTCTTTAGCCCTCCCTCTAGTCCCTTTGCAAGCCCAAAGGCAGCTAAGCTTATCATTTAATCCCAGAAATGAATCCTAGTGAAGTGTGCAGTGTACTACAATGTGAAGAAAGGGTCGACAACTAGAATTTTAACTCACAGTGCTGACGCTCACCGTTAGTTTTGTCTGTGTCGGCAGGCTTCATCTGAATGGGATGATGCATCTTGGAAAAATAGAGGGAAACAACCATATTAGCATTTCAATAATTGTTGATGTTTTTAAATCACTTTACCAAAATATGCTTATATCCTGATTCAAAGAATGTATTTTATATCAATGTACTAATTTGCATTCATCCAAAACCACTTCGGAGCCCTTCAGACTATGCACCTGAAACGGCCCAAATATCAGCCATTTTATTTAATGCCAGAGCAAATGTTACACTGCTGAACGCCACTCAAAAGCAGCTCAGCACTGCTCTCAGGACTCACACTAAGAATAAATCAAATAGCAAAACTGGCAAAGCGCTTTTTGGGGGGGGGTGAAACAGGCCAGCATGGAATACAGATGGCCCTCTCAGCATGAGTGTTAACGTCAGGAACACAACAATGCAGCGTTCGAGTTGCCTTCACACCCAATAGCACACTACTGTCTCTACGGCATGCGAAATATTACATCATTAATGGATTCTGCAGAAAAACTACAATGATTCCTGTGAGAAAATAAAATTGATGTACTAAAACTTGGCTTTGAGATTAATTTTAAGATTAAATTGCGGTGAAATGGAAGATTTGTGAAGGTTCGTTTACTCTGCACATACTACATTAACGCATGTCGCTCAAATGAGAAAAAACAATATTGGGAAAAAAATTGTTAGACCTCTCCTCCTACATCTAGCACACTTACCCCAGTTAAGGTCTTTATGTTATGCAATGCATTTTGGGCCTCCAGAGCAGCCTTTCTGGTATAAAACGTAACAAAACAGCAACCTGCAAGGAGAAGAGGGGGTATTTACAGAACAGGACTTAAAAATAGATGGCAGAAAAGGAGCACAGATTGGAGACAGTCTACAAACACTTGACAAGACAAAAGTGAAGGGAAGTTATAGAAGAAAGTATTGCAAATAGCATTGGATATGAACTGGTTGGATGGATATGAACAACGCTCCTGACGGGTCACGATTTGAACTCAAATTCAGGTTTGATACAAAGAGATCCGCGCACCCGGCGTAGGCAGCAGTGTTTTACATAACGCAAGGGTGCTCATGCACATACTCAAAGCGGGGGTGGGGTGGTGGGGGGGTTGCAACAGAGCAGGCAGGAAGAGAGACGGAACGCGCTCTACATCTTGGCGTCCCAGTTGAATGCCAGTGGCGACTCGGGCTGCCTGTCAGTTGCGCTGTGAAAGTGGAGCACTGCAGAGTCTCTGACCTACATAACGGAGCACTCCAATGCTGCTTTTCCCTGCCTCTCCTGACTGCAGGAAGCGCTGGTGAAGGCAGTACTGAGCCTGTGATTCTTGTTGTGTGGCGGCTTCAATGGCGGTTATATTTAGCCATTTCATCATCAAGGCTACGGTGTATGTTTATATCTGCCTCTGTTCATGGTTTTATACCATATCTACATACTCAGTTCACACATTAGTCATGGGTCTCAATACAGGGTTATGCATATGCAAAATATGTGGTCGCCATGGTAACGGCCACCAGGAGAAGAATAGGAACATCTTGTCAATGGAAATTCACCAGCAGAATCAATCTGGATAAAGCGCATGTTATGTGCTTCTGCAGTTTCGTGTAAATTGTGCTAAAAAATTATACAAATCAGCCTGAGCATTGAGAAATGATCCTGAGCTCTACTGCAGGAACGGCAAGTCATCAGAGGTTCACATCTTGTGCTAAGGCCTTTTTGGTGGCTACGTGCAAGAAAAAAAAAAATACATAAAAATTCACCTTCCCTGTTTAGTGGGAGGTACTGATATTTGCATGATATAACAGTTATCTCTTGATCAATTTCCTGTTTTTCAAACCACTAGATTAAAAATTAAAACCACTATTATTACTAACATTTAATTTGACAGTGTCGTTGTCAAACACAGAATCACCTGCCCATGAGTCGACAAAAAATGAAAGCACTCAAGAGAGAACCAAACCCCTGAAAAACAGGATAACCACTTGCTGTTATATTTATCAGCCGACTGATGAAATTTATTTCAGACTTCAGCCTGCAAGGTTCTCTTTAGTCCCTTTTCTAAATAGATTAAAGCATATTGACTGCAGAAGCACAGCTTGGCATGGCTTCAGCTTTCATGTGATCTAGCAAAGGTCAACTATGCCCTGGCATCTACGGAAACCCTGCAGCCTGACAGCCATGTGAAACTACTGCAAACACGTGGTGAGGGCCTTGACGCTCTTGGTGTTATGGGCTTCACACATCAGTAAATATCACAACAATAGTACTACACAAAAAAAGACCACTGGCTGTGATGTAGACGGGCAGAGCAGAGATGGGGTCAGGGTGAAATGAAACGAGATAAAAGGGCAAATATGCCAGCTGTGGTAACAGCTGTGGTTGACATCAGCTAATGCAAGCTTACCTTTGCTTTGGGGTGGGTTTTGAGTACGATCGCGAAGAATGTTGATTTGGTGAATGGCACCATAAGGCTCAAACAACTCCTTCAGCTCGGTTTCTGTCCAGGCCCTTGGGATCTGCCCAACAAACATCTTGATGGTGTCTGGATCGGGCTGGTCCAACTGTTCTAAAGACCCATTCATGTTGTTGCCGGAGCTGCTGCTGTGGAAGAGAAAAGAGGGGATTCAAGTTTACATAACGGTAAAGCTAGATAGCTAGCTCCTGACGGCTTTTTGATAAAGACACACTTTGCGCCAACACTTGACTGAGCTATACTGAAACTGACATTCAAACACAGAGAATTCAATGCTGGCCCTGACCCCAAAAGCAGTCTTAATATGACCTTAGAGGTGGAGTGAGTGAAGTTGACTAATACAGACTTATCATACATATCAGACTTACAAGAGGCAATATAGAGAAAACTACAGTTAAGATGGACAGCCATGACATAGCCTTGATGCAGAGACAAGGGATAGCTTTGTGTTAAATACAAGTGTTACAAAAAAAACACATGCGGATAAATCAAACTGTTCATCCACAAAGACAAGGATCATGTGGCTAAAGCATATACAACTATACAGACCTTGGGGTGCGAGTAATCCATCTCTTACACATAGAGCTCAAACGTTCAGCAGAAACACCAAGATCCTTAAAGGACTTAAATGACATTGCCCAGTTCAAATGCACCACAAAGGTCAGATAAAGCCTGGGGTCCCGTTAGTCTAGAACTAAAATATTGCCAAGGGATCAAACGACAGAAACAAGGTCTTTGTAAATGCCCCCCTGAAGATTGGTCCTCTTGACAAACTCAATAACCATATCTGAAGCCTTGTAGAATCCAAACATTTGCGAAGTAGATGCTGGATCATGTCTTCCTCAGTGGCTTAGTGACAGCACCGGGACCGACTGATGGCTCCTCTTCCAGAGAATAGTAAACAAAAGGATATTGTTCGAAGGTTGGCAAATGGTATTCACGATTCCCAACACAATAGCCCAAGTGAGAGATGCGCGTCATAAACACATTGAAGGCTGCCCCTGCCAGGCAGTAGCCACCAAGATATGTGACACCATTTATCAGGCTCCCCATGGCAAATGTGCTGGGTGAGTGGGTCGAGCTGTCAACGCTTATACCCAACTGTGAGACAAACCTAGAATGCATCGCCCTGGAACGTTCCCCAGGTACGATCATCAACTGCGGCCTCAACGGCGCACATTATTTCCCTTGTGCAAATATCTAGTGAGACGTGGGGATAGAGTAATGGTGGCAAATACTACCATGTCAATGAGAAGATGCTAATCTAAGAGTTTTAGCGCTACATAGGCAGCCCATGGCACCATTTTAACAACAGGCCTGAAACATACATGAGCGGTTCTGAAACCTTGAAATTCACAACAGATCTTAAAAACTTTCCTTTCTTCTTTTACCTGGAAATAATATCCTGGCCAACTATGTACTAGCTCACTCTCGAGGAAATCAAGCAATTTGTGTGTGTGAAATCGTAAACAAAGAGAGGCTTTTTGTCTTTTTACCTGGGCATGATTAATTGTAAAGATTAAGTTCTCTTACATAACACCGAGTTTTAGATTTAGATGGACTCAGGAGGAAGAGACTGAAATCCTATCTGCCTCTAAACAAACATGATACATACTCACCACCTTCTAACAATTAACACATTTCTGGAACACACACTGACACGCAAACCAACAAGTTTGTTACCCACCTTAACACCTAACCATATTTAAAAAAATAAAAAATAATCCATTAACAGTTTCTCTGATTGCATTTCAAGAGTGGCATGTAGCCTAATTAAAGACTGTCACTATTTAACAAGCGTCTTCTCAAATTCTTGTTTAACTGTAAGCAAATGACACCTCGTGGCTTGATAAGGCAGGGGGCCAGAACAGAAAGGTTAGGTTACCACCGCTCCCCTACTCTAATCTGGTTGCCTCAGCCCGATGACAGCCATGGCAGACGACCGTTTCAAAAAGACTGTTGCAACTAAAAGGCATAAGAACACTTGGCTTCACCATCAAACTGCTTACTTCCGTGCACATCTTGCTATAACGCCATCCAATTACAAATTAGAAGTTGGTTCTATCAAAACTGACAAGGTATAAACAGGCCTTCATCGTGAAATTTGCATTGCATATCCAGACGTGGAATTTGGCTTCTACTGTAGCGAGCTAGCTCCCCATCTTGAGTGTTTCCATCGTCAGGTCCTTACAGTGCTAAAGGTTTTTGTTTACCATACAAGAACCTCAAAACAACATTACAAACCACTGTGTCCCATCTGACCTAAAACCAGGAAGTAAATGCTGTTTGTGACTGTCTTTTTTGAGAATTTGGATCCATCAGCAGACGAGAGGCTACCGTTACACGGCAATTCATGCTTGAGGATATGCATGTCTGCTCTGCAAGCAAAGCTGCAAATTCATCTCACATTGCCACCTGCCGCAAAAATCTCTTGTCCAAGCAGCTCGCATCATTTATGATAGCACAAAAATGAACAAATTATCCAAAAGATGAAGCAAAAACATAACATGATCCACTTTACACAGACCATGGCTCACAACCAAATAAATTGTGAAAGAAACCCAGTGGGGGCAGGGGGAATAATCGCACTAGAGTTTGGACCAGCAAAACTGACCAAGTGTGAAAACAGCCTTAAAACGCACACGTATGTTGCAATAACTGTGAGTAATATCACTTTCCCACCTCCAGTATGATTATACCCTTGGCATTTTCGTGACCCATCACACATGGACACGGGATGCAGACTACTCTCCGGTTAGACCTAATTTTAGTAGTCTCTATAAAGTCCTCTGAAGTTCACACTAATTAATCTGTTTTATTGCAATGCCTGACAGCTTCGTGCTTGATGCTATGGTGTAAACACAGGGTAAATTCATGTCTGATTTGGCTACAGGCCTAACATTTAGGAAGGACAAAGCAGTCCACAAGCTCAACATTCTATACACACATCTATACATGATCTATTCACAACCCAAGATCACTACAATGTAAGGATTACACAAACATAACCAAGCTTGACATGGAGAAATTAAATATTAAGTGTACACCTCAACATGAAGAGAATATGCCCCTACACTGCCGTCAGTGTAAGCAAGCTTTTTACTTGTGTACTTGAGCGTTCACAGACCTAGGTCACAAATGATTAAACTCACTGCAACCCAATTATTGTCCCTGATGTAAAAAGGTTTTAAGACCAAAGAGAATTGTTTTTTAAAGTCTGAAAGTCTCTGATCCTAAGATTGTTTAGACTTCCTTAACAGTCTTTGCTTTTGCTTAGATACACATTAGAGGTGTGAATCTTCACTGGCCTAACGATTCAATTCCATTACAATTCAAAGGGTAACGATTCGAGTTCGAATTGAACGCCATTTTCCCTATAAACTTTTAATTAAACAGCTGTTTAATAAAAGAGACTCACATTACATGAAAAATACTCCCCCCTTTAAAAGCAGATTACCTAGCAGTTGGTCTATGTCTAAACGCTATGCCTATTTTGTAGACTCCTGAATTGTAAATACAACTTCTAGAACAATTCAATTGTTTTTACAATAAAACAAATTAGGCCTACAGGATAATTCGGGTACTGTACTATAAAACTAAAACATACGGCTCTGATCAAACATGATTATCCATATCAGAAGGTAATGAACAGAAATTCATATGTAGGCCTATCTGTAGTAAATACATGTAAAACCTATTGAAAAAAAACGTGGATTGCATTTGGCCACTATGAAACCTCAGGAAGTGGTACCTAGTAGGCTAAAAGTATTAGGCTAAGCTAAGTAGCAGAGCCATATTAGAGATACGTGTTCATTCACTGATGTGATAAACTATGATCAAACTAACGTGTAACTGTAACTGGCTAGCATTACAAGACCCAATGGATGTAGTATATATTGCTAGTATCTGTAAGTCAACGTTTCATTCACTTACATCTATGGCGGACTCGGTGGAAAGTTTTTTTTTATATTAACTGTACTTTGCTAGCGTCGCAAGACCCTAAGGAATGTGTAACGTTACGTAGTGTGTAGCCTAGGTTATTTCCAGTGTAAATTAACTTCTCATTCATCATTACAACTGCATGTTGCAGTGAAATGGGTTTGAATGAGATGATTCAATTGATTATGCTGGCATGCACGTTCAATTACGTTGTTTAAAATAATAATAATAATAATAATAATAATAAAAAATAATAATAAAAAAAAACTCAGCCCCACAGCAAACCTTTACACCAAGTGTAGTAAATTGCAGATTACGGGTGAGCCATAACACAATTTGACTAACAAAATGGCTTTGACAAGATAATGGGAAGCCAAAGCACACCTTGCAGGCTAACCTCAAACAAGGGATGCAGAGGATGGTGTGCTAGCCCATAGCTAGACTTTTCATAAAAATAAAAAAAAACAGAAAATTGAAGTGATAATAATAAAAAGATGTTGTAAGAGTATATATGGTATGGCATCTTTCGGCATGGCATGGAATGGCATGTGTGACCAAATTACAGACAAGCCATGAAAGAGACAACAATATGGCTACAGTGTGATATGTACAGTATGGCTAAACCGATACAAATGTGGAATCATGAATCTGATCTATTCCTCTTTAGTTTAGTTGGGCTTGGTTGTTACTAGCTCATGCTATGTGCTATAGGCCTATTGGTGTCTAAGCGTGCGGTTCGCAGAGGCCTAACTGATTAGCCTACATACTGAACACTTAAAAATGATAGGTTTAGTTGTGATCACACTTACTTGTTCTGTATGTCAGCAAGTAAAACTAAATCTATTGAGCGCTCAAGCCTACTCTTTGTGCAATTCATGGGAAAAGAAACAGACTGTATACCTGGAAATATGTTTAAATCTAAGGCTCTCAAGAACCCTGTCTTAGAAAATGTAATGCCCAGGTAATTTTGTGAACAAAAATTTAACAATTTCCCTGCCAACAACAGAGTAACCTAAATAAGTAGCTATTTATGGCACAGCGAGAAGCCAAATATATTACATATACAAAAACAGATATCTTCTTATGGTCACAACTTTGTAACGACCACGACGTATGCATGCTGCGTTGTGCAGGGAGGCACGTGTTATTAACAGCTGTGGGTTGACTTCGAGCTGAAACCTGAACCCAACGAATGCAGAGAGCTCCCAACTTTTAAGTGATGTAGATAGCTAGATTTCATTACCTACCTAATCTAATCTGCATTCAAGAGACCAAGCGCGTAGTATCCTAAATAAAATCAGCGTAAGCCACACCCAACTGAAATATTTAGGCATCATAACATGATCCACTATGAACGTACAAAATGAAAAGTTTGATAATGTATTGCAACGATGTACATTGGAACACCACTTACAAACTGTAATTGCCTACAGCACGTGCGCATGTGTCCCTCAACCTCCATTATGTGAACCAGATTTCGAAACCCAGCTAGCCAGCTATTGAGGCCAAGTAATTTACAAATTACCCTACTAAAGATAACTTTTAGCATTTGTGTAAGCACAAACAACTAAGATAACGTCTAACGCTTGAAACTCGGTAAACACTACCAAAAGTATTTCCGCATTTCCAGAATACGTTTATTATGCATCAATAACATTAGCTAGTTAGCTAATTTGAGGAGAATAAGGGGAGGCGGCCGCGCGGGCTTGACATTCATTCGCTTAACCACCGATAGAAAGACCAAACTGTTTATTCGTATGAATTAAACCAGTTACATTTTTCTTTAAGTCTATCGGGTATTCTTTTGTTTAAATGGTAAACGATACATTTCCTAATAAACACAACAACCTAACCTTACCTACCTCGCCCTTCACACTACCGTTAGCTAGTTCAGCTAACAAGTTATCGATAACAAGTTAGCTTCAAGTTAACTCAGCCAGAATGTTAACGATACTACTTCGTGTCCGCATTGAAACTTAAGAAATGAGTCGGCATAGGTTACTCTACCCCTAGCATGTCTTAAAACAGCTTATCAACATCAACCTGAAAGCGACTGATTGAAACATTATTACGAGATCTTGATTGCTAACAAACGTTAGCTACCTTGCACACGTTGGTATATACCTAGCTAGCTAGTTAGCCAGCATCTTTGAGGTTAAATAAGTTTAAATGATAATCATAAATAGCCCCAGTGCCATGCAATCTTTCATTCTAGCGTTAAATTAAGACTATCCATGAAGAATCGGTTTCAAGTAGTTAGCATTATAACGTTAGCCAACGAGCTAGCAAGTAGGGCGATTGATAACGCTAGTCTCCATGGATAACTTGGGTAACGTAGCTCAAAAATAACGCCACACAAAACACAGTTCGCCTCAGTGTGTTATTATTAAGTGTAAATGGGAAAAAATACTTACAGATTATCACAGGAACCCATCAATCGACTATCGGCTTTCATATCCGGAAGATATTCAAGACTGTATGCAGAAGTCATGGTTGCATGTAGCTAACTAGCTACCACTGTGGTCTAGAAAACACGCGTGACTGTCTCCCCCCGCTTGTGTGATTCAGCTACTGCGCTAGATATGTCATAGAAAGACAGGTGCAAGGCCTCCACTTCACAGCCAAAGATTCAGTACTAGACCCCACTCGCCGCTCTTTCATTGTTGTTCCCTAAATCCTAACCGAAAACGTCCCCATGGCGAAAGATGATGTTAGCTAAACTAAATGGGTCAGAAGAATGGCCTTTTAACGGAGGCGTGGCTCTGTCTTTGCAAACCATAGGCTACCGAAACACCCATTCTGAAGCCACAAGGGATTTGAATTATTTAAATATTTTTGTTTTACAAATAATATTACGATATTATGCAAATTAAGAGCTTCACACATAAGACATATTAATCGTGAGCATTGTGAACAAGGCCTACAACACAAATCACCATAGAGTAGTCTAAAATTATGTGGCAACAACACAATTAGGCTACCCGTTGTCCTGATAGCACAGCATATTAAATAGTGGAACAGACCTAAAACAAGCTGTTAAATAAAGGCCTTTATGGTCAATTGGAAGACGCAAATCAATAAGCTGCGAGGGGGTTTTAAGTGGGGGCAGCAGGGGTCATATTACTTTTTGGAAGACATCCAAATACATTTCGTATCTTGTTAAAGCCAATCAGCAAGCTAGTTGTACAGTTCATTGTTGTGTAAAAGCACACCACGGATAAATGCACGGATGTGAAAGCCGCCCCGTTGGCACTGTGGTGCAGCAGTTGAGAGTGAAGAACAGCCTCACAATTCGCCACCTCACAATTCGCAACTCACATTATGGTAATTTCCAATACAAAATATCATAATGTAAATAAACAGGTTGTGCAATCTTACCAACCAACGCATGTTTTGTTTACCAGTGACAGTCACAGAGGTGTGGCTGAACCTGTAGTCTGTACATTCAGACATTCTATCCTTACCTAATCCTATTTCACCATATTAAACCAACTAATCTCCTTACATTTACTCTTCCTCCAGTGAGCTGTTTATGGTACAGCACTGTTAGCCAACAATACAAGAACCTCTAACCTTCACAATTTCCACATGACCAGTTTTGACACAGATGACACAGAAAATTGGTCATGTGTGAAGTGAACAACATCCTGTTGGTTTAGTTTGTGCATCACTTATTAATACTACCCATCACATCACACCACACAAGTTCTGCGTTAGGAGCCTACTTGGTTCTTCATTGGTAGGCCTACTTGCGGAAACCAGAGAAGTTCAAACTGTGATGTGAAAGTGTTCAAACTGAGAAGTTGTCTCCCCTCAGACCATTACTCAGGCAGTTCACTTCAAATGTTGATGATTATATGGCATCATGATTCAGCCTAACCCCATATTTAAGGACAAAACCCCCTGAGGATAAACTCAATGACATACAACAAATATACGTAAAAATGGCATCTTAAAATGCGATCTTAAAACAGGGAGATATTTTAACGTATTAAAACAGGGAGATGGTTTAACAAAATGTTTTGTTACACTAATATTTTTGGTTCTCTCTTTTCAGATTAATGATTGCAATAATGCTCCACACAACAGAGGAATGCATGTTCAATTTCCAACTGATGATTGATGCACCACAACAAATGTAATGGGACACACAGAAAGCTCACAGCAACACATCCTTGGACACAAACTAAGACACACAATTATCAGTGACGAGAAACTAGATTCTACCAAAAGGGGAGAAAACGATCACACACGTACCTTAACAGTAAGTCCTCACTTCTCACAGGAGTACAAGATGGGGGGCAACGCATGCTGTCAACATACAAGCTCTTCAGCGAAGCCAGATAGTGGAGCACTCCAAAAGCACTGCTTAGTGTGTGATCGCCTTGAGAAATGGCTCCTTTCTTTGCTGCCCTCTCTCTCTCTCTCTCTCTCTCTCTCTCCCTCTATGTGGTTCACTACAATGAAGAAGCTTGAATTCAGTGCAGTGAAGTGGAGCCCACCCCCTCTGCTGACTGGCCTGGTTGAAATAATCCTTTCTGACAGCTCATCTTGCACTAATGCATTGTGCTGCCTAAAGGCAACCACATCAACAGACCATGAAACCATTTTAAAAATCAATTTGTTTTAATGGAAAATCTTCTCTTATCACTAACACTCATCACTCTTTCTTTTTTTTTTTTAAACAAATGTGTTCATTTTCTGTCATTTCTGAATTATTTCTTCATTTGTTTTTACAATATCATGTTATCTAACAAACACAGTCTCAGTCAGCACTCAAAATGCTCCATCTTAAAAATATGTCTTTGCATTTGTAAAGTATGGTCCATACACTTAACTTAATTTCACAAAAAATGTGGCGACACCAAGTGGTAGCTTCCATTCTGACAACAGACCAGTTTCAATAAGTATGTATTGCCAGGAATATTCATGTGCCCACCTTTAAAATGTGGCGGAGGGAACTGAGCAATGTAATACACTAATAAACCAATGTCATTGGTAAAAGTTTTAGCCTTTTTAAATTTTATTTGTAATATTTTTTTTTTCTATTTTTTTGTTTGTCTGTGTGCCTTGACTGTCCTAAGCATGTATTATCTGACATTATATCTGATATACAAAGTTCAAAGCAGTTTACATCATAGAAAGCCTAGCCATTTAATAAGTTCTGTGGGGAATCTGCAACCCATATCAGAGGAGTAGCTGATCATTTTCCTTTGTCGCTTTGTCCTTTTTTACGGTTCTAAATAATTAACAGTATGATTGACATATTTAGAAATGGTTACAAAATTAAGTAAATTAAATAATTATTGTTCTTACAAAAGCATTGCTATTCTCAGTCTTAAATTAATGTATTAATTATTCACCATTTTAAGTACAAAATGACCATGTTATAAAAACAACAAAAAAGATTTAAAGATGTGGTGATGGTGTGCATCTTACTAACAGCTTGTATGTAAGCCTGTAATATGCGTATTACTAGTACATTATCTTGTTTGAGCAAAAACAATTGTAATAATCAGTTCATATTCATCACAAATTCTTTTTACTAATTTCCAAAAGGGACACAAATTATGTCATTGTTGAAATTAAACATTTTTAAAGCCAAAAACAGAAAAATACTTCATAGAAATCATGGATTACACAAAACATTTATGACGTCAAAATGTATTACATTTGGATAAGTTTTGTCAAACCATGACAGGAATTGATTGTCAGGAATTCAAACGAGGACCCAAGTGCAGATTGGTAGAAGAAGGATTAATTCCACAAACGTCAAAGCACAGAAGATATCCAAAAAAGCAGAGTATTTCTTCAAGAAAAACAAGCCGGCAAGCAGACAAACAGGCAGGCAATAGCAGATTCAAAAACAAACTAAAAAAAACTCATAGAACAGGCTAGCTCACCAGTTGAGACAATCTGACAGGGAACATGAGGCAAGACAGGGTTTAAACAGGCAGGGTAATCATTGGGAACAGGTGAGGAGCAGAACAGGTGAGAAACAGAACAAAGACAAGACAAGGGGCGGAGCACATGGTAGCGCATGGCTACCACCCCAAAGGCACAGGGCATGTCAAACACAGAATCAGGCAAGACAGAGTCCAAGTACTGACAGTACCCTCTCCTCAACCTGCGCCTCTTGACGCCAGAGCGGGATGGTTTGGGTGCTGACGGCGGAAATCCTGGATGAGGTTCTTATCGACGAGAAGGCACCCAGGAGCGTTCCTCTGGAACGTAGCCCTCCCAATCGACCAAGAACTGGAGCCCTCTTCCCCGGTGCCAGACATCCAGCAACTTCCTGACTGTGAAGGCAGGGGCCCCCTCGATGATACAGCTGGTTGAGACAGGGGACTACGGCGGACAGGCTTGATCCGTGAGACATGGAAGGTTGGATAAATCCGGCGAAGGGATGAAGGTAATCTCAGCCGGACTGCCGAAGGACCGAGGACCCGTTCAACCAGGTAAGGTCCGATGAACCGAGGGGCCAGTTTCCAGGAGTCTACCTTCAGCGGCAGGTCTTTGGTGGAGACTCTTCGTCGATCTGCCACCTGCTTGACCTGGGAACCGGAGTGAAGCAACGTGGCCCGGCTTGTCTCCAAGTGGACTTACAGCGCCGGATGAAGGCCTCGACAGAGGGAGCAGAGGCTTCTGACTCCTGGGAAGAAAACAGAGGAGATTGGTAACCCATAGAGCATTGAAAAGGAGACAACCCAGTGGCAGCAACAGGTAGCGAGTTATGGGCATACACCAAGAAGTTGGATTCTGGGAGGACAGACACCTCAGGACCCGCTCCAAGTCCTGGTTAGCCCGCTCTGTCTGGCCGTTGGTTTGTGGGTGGAATCCAGATGAGAGGCTAGTGGTGGCTCCAAGGCATCTGCAGAACTCTCTCCAAAAGGCAGAGACAAACTGAGGACCCCGATCGGACACGACATCACATGGAAGACCATGAATCCTAAAAACCTGATTCATAACCAGAACAGCAGTCTCTTTGGTCGAGGGGAACTTGGGGAAAGGGATGAAATGCACTGATTTGGAAATTCTGTCAACTATGGTGTGACGGTCACAATGCGACCGCACATGACAGCCACTCTTCTACCCGGATCCACGACCGCTAACGCACACACATTGCACTTGCATACAATCGCATACAATCGTGCACACACACACACACACACACACACACACACACACACACACACGGATACACAGTGGGGAAAATAAGTATTTGAGTTTGGCCACTTGCAAAGAAATGCGTGATCTATAATTGTAATGGTAGGTCTATTTTAACAGTGAGAAACAGAATATCAACAAAAACATCTAGAAAACTGCATTTTATTACAGTTATGAATTTATTTGCATTTGTTGCGGCAAATAAGTATTTGAACCCCTACCAAACAGCAAGAGGCACACAGATTAGTCCTCATTAGGCCTAACCAGGTACACCTGATCTCAACTGGTGAAGTGTATAAAAGAAACCTGTCCAAAGAATCATATTACACACCTTCAACCTCACCACCATGGGCAATACCAAAGAGTTGTCCAAGGACGTCAGAGATAAGATTGTAGACCTGCACAAGGCTGGAATGGGCTACAAAACCATCGGCAAGCAGCTGGGTGAGAAGCAGACAACTGTTGGTGCAATTATTATCAAATGGAAGCAACACCAAACAACTGTCAATCGCCCTCGGTCTGGGGCTCCATGCAAGATCTCACCTCGTGCAGTATCGGTGATCATCCGAAACGTGCAGGATAACCCCAGAACTACACGGGGGGAGCTTGTGAATGATCTCAAGGCAGCTGGGACCCCAGTCACCAAGAAAACCATTGGCAACACACTACGCCGTAATGGTTTGAAGTCCTGCAGCGCTCGCAAGGTCCCCCTGCACAAGGAAGCACATGTACAGGGCCGTCTGAAGTTTGCCAATGAACACTTGAATGATTCTAAGGAGGATTGGGAGACAGGATGTGGTCAGATGAGACCAAAATCAAGCTGTTTGGCATCAACTCGACTTGCCGCGTTTGGAGGGGGAAGAATGCTGAATATGACCCCAAGAACACCATCCCCACCGTCAAGCATGGAAGTGGAAACATTATGCTTTGGGGCTGTTTCTCTGCCAAGGGAACAGGATGACTCCACCGCATCGAGGGGACTATGGATGGGGCCATGTACCGTGGAATATTGGGCTTGAACCTCATTCCCTCATTCCCTCCCATTGAAACGCAACCTTAAGGATTTGGAGAGGATCTGCACCAAAATCCCTCCTGAGATGTGTTTAAATCTGGTGACCAACTAGAAGTACAGTCTGACGTCTGTGCTTACCAACAAGGGTTTCTCCACCAAGTACTAAGTCATGTTTTGCTAGGGGTTCAAATACTTATTTTCCGCAACAAATGCAAATCAATTCATAACTGTTATAAAATGCAGTTTTCTGGATGTTTTTGTTGATATTCTGTCTCTCACTGTTAAAATAAACCTACCATTACAATTATAGATCACACATTACTTTGCAAGTGGGCAAACTTGCGAAATCGGCAGGGGTTCAAATACTTATTTTCCCCACTGTACATACACAACTATTTCTCCCATTCTCTCTCTCTTTATCTCATACACACACACTGGATATACATACGGGAAGGACACTAGGACACCAATCGTGGTTTCCAACATTTATTGGATTAAACCGAGAAACTCTTGAAATTGATTACCAGCTGTTTCGGTGTTCGTGTCCTCATCTGGATTGTCGGTGTGACGGTCTAAGAAGCGCCTCCGGAACCAGGAGGAATATATATACGGTTCCTATCTTAATTTGATTGGTGATTCCCTATTATGGCTGTCGGGACAAGTGAAATGGTTTGGCCAAACCACTGGAGTAAAATGTCTTTTTACAGGCCAGGGATTAGGATATAATACAATTATTATTCTAATTATACGTTTAGTACATGGTAAATACTGTGTTGGTGTTTCAGGATTCATATTGTGCAGTGAACACTAATTGATTATTGTGAATACCCCTCTTTTTTATATGGTGCTGACCACCTTTCTATATATGTTGATTTGTTCTGTTGTGAGTCTTGGTGAGGTATGTGCATCAGTGGGAACTGTGAGACTGCGGATGGTTGTCTAGTAATTTAGAGGCTTAGCAGAATTCTGTCTAGAGACTTTGAATTTGGATTCTTTTTTCTTTATTTTGTGAATGCCGGTTGGTATTGAATTTATAAAGTTTGTGAATTACTTATGGTTTGTTGATCTTTTGAAAATGAATAAACCAATATAGCTGAAAGTGAGGATAACATAAAGGATTTGCATCAGAACGTAGTCATGCTCAGTAACTTAAAACAGTGTCACTGACCTGTGTTGAATATTTGGCAAGTGCAATTTGTTGAGGTAGTTTTGGTGACATTCTCAAGTGGGGAAACTAGTCAGCCTGTACTAAATTTACAAACCAACACAATGAGATTACTTCAAGTGGTGGCACTAATTCTTAAATGCAATGAAAAGTGCTTCTCTTTGGGGTAGTCTCAGAAGTGATCAGCATGTTTGGCATGTTTGTTTCAGACATATACATGTAAGTGCAGAAGATGCTTCAGAGAAAGGAGACAGACTGATACCTCAACTCTAGTAACTCTCTCATCAAATGTCAAAGAAAGTGCTATCAAGTTGGGGTGTTGGTCTGGATTAAAGCCATGGTCTCTCAGGTAGAAAGACATTCTATACCATATGTCCATTCTTTCCAGGCTCAAATTTGTTTTTCTGTAAAGTTTCCTCAAACAGAGGCATTCATTTTGAAAAGTTTATAAATAAGTGCTTCTCTTTGGGGTAGCTTGATAGAGATTATTCCTCAGTTCCATGCCAGGCACCCTTTGTTTTCACTGCTGAGTATGTAGGCTCCTTTGACATAAGCAAAAACGATGATGGCATAAAGAAGTTGCATCCTATCTGTGTCACAATCAGTACCCTAACAATGGCATTGGCCTGTGTTGATTAGTTGGTAAGTGCTATTTGTTGGGGTAGTTTCAAGTGACTTTTACATCTGGGACATACATCTGATCTAGCATGTTGGGCCAATCTTGCTTCTGACTAAACAACACATTGAGATCACTTCAAATGGCAGCACTAATTCTGAAATGTGGCAATAAGTGCTTCACTTTGGGGTAGTCTCATCTGTGTAGCCACAGTAGTCAGTGGAGTCAGTCCAAATGCCTGAATTGAAAACCATACAAGTGCTCAATCTATGGCTATCTCTGCAGATGTGATTCTTCTTTGTTATCATTCCAGCAGTATATGATGCCCATCTGTGAGATATGTTGCTATGGTCAATTGGAGTCAACATCCTGATGGAGGACATCTTGGGCCATTAAAGGTGCAGAAGATGCCTCAGAGAAAGGAGACAGACTGATACCTCAACTCTAGTAACTCTCTCATCAAATGTCAAAGAAAGTGCTATCAAGTTGGGGTGTTGGTCTGGATTAAAGCCATGGTCTCTCAGGTAGAAAGACATTCTATACCATATGTCCATTCTTTCCAGGCTCAAATTTGTTTTTCTGTAAAGTTTCCTCAAACAGAGGCATTCATTTTGAAAAGTTTATAAATAAGTGCTTCTCTTTGGGGTAGCTTGATAGAGATTATTCCTCAGTTCCATGCCAGGCACCCTTTGTTTTCACTGCTGAGTATGTAGGCTCCTTTGACATAAGCAAAAACGATGATGGCATAAAGAAGTTGCATCCTATCTGTGTCACAATCAGTACCCTAACAATGGCATTGGCCTGTGTTGATTAGTTGGTAAGTGCTATTTGTTGGGGTAGTTTCAAGTGACTTTTACATCTGGGACATACATCTGATCTAGCATGTTGGGCCAATCTTGCTTCTGACTAAACAACACATTGAGATCACTTCAAATGGCAGCACTAATTCTGAAATGTGGCAATAAGTGCTTCACTTTGGGGTAGTCTCATCTGTGTAGCCACAGTAGTCAGTGGAGTCAGTCCAAATGCCTGAATTGAAAACCATACAAGTGCTCAATCTATGGCTATCTCTGCAGATGTGATTCTTCTTTGTTATCATTCCAGCAGTATATGATGCCCATCTGTGAGATATGTTGCTATGGTCAATTGGAGTCAACATCCTGATGGAGGACATCTTGGGCCATTAAAGGTGCAGAAGATGCCTCAGAGAAAGGAGACAGACTGATACCTCAACTCTAGTAACTCTCTCATCAAATGTCAAAGAAAGTGCTATCAAGTTGGGGTGTTGGTCTGGATTAAAGCCATGGTCTCTCAGGTAGAAAGACATTCTATACCATATGTCCATTCTTTCCAGGCTCAAATTTGTTTTTCTGTAAAGTTTCCTCAAACAGAGGCATTCATTTTGAAAAGTTTATAAATAAGTGCTTCTCTTTGGGGTAGCTTGATAGAGATTATTCCTCAGTTCCATGCCAGGCACCCTTTGTTTTCACTGCTGAGTATGTAGGCTCCTTTGACATAAGCAAAAACGATGATGGCATAAAGAAGTTGCATCCTATCTGTGTCACAATCAGTACCCTAACAATGGCATTGGCCTGTGTTGATTAGTTGGTAAGTGCTATTTGTTGGGGTAGTTTCAAGTGACTTTTACATCTGGGACATACATCTGATCTAGCATGTTGGGCCAATCTTGCTTCTGACTAAACAACACATTGAGATCACTTCAAATGGCAGCACTAATTCTGAAATGTGGCAATAAGTGCTTCACTTTGGGGTAGTCTCATCTGTGTAGCCACAGTAGTCAGTGGAGTCAGTCCAAATGCCTGAATTGAAAACCATACAAGTGCTCAATCTATGGCTATCTCTGCAGATGTGATTCTTCTTTGTTATCATTCCAGCAGTATATGATGCCCATCTGTGAGATATGTTGCTATGGTCAATTGGAGTCAACATCCTGATGGAGGACATCTTGGGCCATTAAAGGGTATTGCCTGTACATGATTGCAATTATGCAAAGATTCCCTTAATCTCCCCAGCATTCACGCTTTTTAGAAATGTGTGAATATCTGCCAAGTTAAGAAGAAATGCTGACCAATGTCTCTGATTTGGGGTGTGTCTGAGGGAGGGGCTCTAAATTACCTGGGAAGGAGCAGGGCTGCTGTATGCTTTAAAAGCTGTGCAGAAGAAACATATCTCCACTTACCAAAGCTGAAGGGAACATCCACAATGCACTGCTGCTTGGAGGGAGTCTAGAAATTGGCCTGGGACACATCTTTGGGTATGTAGTAGACAGGTGACCTAAGAAAATGAGGATAACATAAAGGATCTGCATCAGAATTTAGTCATGCTCAGTACCCTAACAGTGGCACTGACCTGTGTTGAATATTTGGCAAGTGCTATTTGTTGAGGTAGTTTTGGTGACATTCTCAAGTGGGGAAACTAGTCAGCTTTTACTAAATTTACAAACCAACACAATGAGATTACTTCAAGTGGTGGCACTAATTCTTAAATGCAATGAAAAGTGCTTCTCTTTGGGGTAGTCTCAGAAGTGATCAGCATGTTTGGCATGTTTGTTTCAGACATATACATGTAAGTGCAGAAGATGCTTCAGAGAAAGGAGACAGACTGATACCTCAACTCTAGTAACTCTCTCATCAAATGTCAAAGAAAGTGCTATCAAGTTGGGGTGTTGGTCTGGATTAAAGCCATGGTCTCTCAGGTAGAAAGACATTCTATACCATATGTCCATTCTTTCCAGGCTCAAATTTGTTTTTCTGTAAAGTTTCCTCAAACAGAGGCATTCATTTTGAAAAGTTTATAAATAAGTGCTTCTCTTTGGGGTAGCTTGATAGAGATTATTCCTCAGTTCCATGCCAGGCACCCTTTGTTTTCACTGCTGAGTATGTAGGCTCCTTTGACATAAGCAAAAACGATGATGGCATAAAGAAGTTGCATCCTATCTGTGTCACAATCAGTACCCTAACAATGGCATTGGCCTGTGTTGATTAGTTGGTAAGTGCTATTTGTTGGGGTAGTTTCAAGTGACTTTTACATCTGGGACATACATCTGATCTAGCATGTTGGGCCAATCTTGCTTCTGACTAAACAACACATTGAGATCACTTCAAATGGCAGCACTAATTCTGAAATGTGGCAATAAGTGCTTCACTTTGGGGTAGTCTCATCTGTGTAGCCACAGTAGTCAGTGGAGTCAGTCCAAATGCCTGAATTGAAAACCATACAAGTGCTCAATCTATGGCTATCTCTGCAGATGTGATTCTTCTTTGTTATCATTCCAGCAGTATATGATGCCCATCTGTGAGATATGTTGCTATGGTCAATTGGAGTCAACATCCTGATGGAGGACATCTTGGGCCATTAAAGGGTATTGCCTGTACATGATTGCAATTATGCAAAGATTCCCTTAATCTCCCCAGCATTCACACTTTTTAGAAATGTGTGAATATCTGCCAAGTTAAGAAGAAATGCTGACCAATGTCTCTGATTGGGGGTGTGTCTGAGGGAGGGGCTCTAAATTACCTGGGAAGGAGCAGGGCTGCTGTATGCTTTAAAAGCTGTGCAGAAGAAACATATCTCCACTTACCAAAGCTGAAGGGAACATCCACAATGCACTGCTGCTTGGAGGGAGTCTAGAAATTGGCCTGGGACACATCTTTGGGTATGTAGTAGACAGGTGACCTAAGAAAATGAGGATAACATAAAGGATCTGCATCAGAATTTAGTCATGCTCAGTACCCTAACAGTGGCACTGACCTGTGTTGAATATTTGGCAAGTGCTATTTGTTGAGGTAGTTTTGGTGACATTCTCAAGTGGGGAAACTAGTCAGCTTTTACTAAATTTACAAACCAACACAATGAGATTACTTCAAGTGGTGGCACTAATTCTTAAATGCAATGAAAAGTGCTTCTCTTTGGGGTAGTCTCAGAAGTGATCAGCATGTTTGGCATGTTTGTTTCAGACATATACATGTAAGTGCAGAAGATGCTTCAGAGAAAGGAGACAGACTGATACCTCAACTCTAGTAACTCTCTCATCAAATGTCAAAGAAAGTGCTATCAAGTTGGGGTGTTGGTCTGGATTAAAGCCATGGTCTCTCAGGTAGAAAGACATTCTATACCATATGTCCATTCTTTCCAGGCTCAAATTTGTTTTTCTGTAAAGTTTCCTCAAACAGAGGCATTCATTTTGAAAAGTTTATAAATAAGTGCTTCTCTTTGGGGTAGCTTGATAGAGATTATTCCTCAGTTCCATGCCAGGCACCCTTTGTTTTCACTGCTGAGTATGTAGGCTCCTTTGACATAAGCAAAAACGATGATGGCATAAAGAAGTTGCATCCTATCTGTGTCACAATCAGTACCCTAACAATGGCATTGGCCTGTGTTGATTAGTTGGTAAGTGCTATTTGTTGGGGTAGTTTCAAGTGACTTTTACATCTGGGACATACATCTGATCTAGCATGTTGGGCCAATCTTGCTTCTGACTAAACAACACATTGAGATCACTTCAAATGGCAGCACTAATTCTGAAATGTGGCAATAAGTGCTTCACTTTGGGGTAGTCTCATCTGTGTAGCCACAGTAGTCAGTGGAGTCAGTCCAAATGCCTGAATTGAAAACCATACAAGTGCTCAATCTATGGCTATCTCTGCAGATGTGATTCTTCTTTGTTATCATTCCAGCAGTATATGATGCCCATCTGTGAGATATGTTGCTATGGTCAATTGGAGTCAACATCCTGATGGAGGACATCTTGGGCCATTAAAGGTGCAGAAGATGCCTCAGAGAAAGGAGACAGACTGATACCTCAACTCTAGTAACTCTCTCATCAAATGTCAAAGAAAGTGCTATCAAGTTGGGGTGTTGGTCTGGATTAAAGCCATGGTCTCTCAGGTAGAAAGACATTCTATACCATATGTCCATTCTTTCCAGGCTCAAATTTGTTTTTCTGTAAAGTTTCCTCAAACAGAGGCATTCATTTTGAAAAGTTTATAAATAAGTGCTTCTCTTTGGGGTAGCTTGATAGAGATTATTCCTCAGTTCCATGCCAGGCACCCTTTGTTTTCACTGCTGAGTATGTAGGCTCCTTTGACATAAGCAAAAACGATGATGGCATAAAGAAGTTGCATCCTATCTGTGTCACAATCAGTACCCTAACAATGGCATTGGCCTGTGTTGATTAGTTGGTAAGTGCTATTTGTTGGGGTAGTTTCAAGTGACTTTTACATCTGGGACATACATCTGATCTAGCATGTTGGGCCAATCTTGCTTCTGACTAAACAACACATTGAGATCACTTCAAATGGCAGCACTAATTCTGAAATGTGGCAATAAGTGCTTCACTTTGGGGTAGTCTCATCTGTGTAGCCACAGTAGTCAGTGGAGTCAGTCCAAATGCCTGAATTGAAAACCATACAAGTGCTCAATCTATGGCTATCTCTGCAGATGTGATTCTTCTTTGTTATCATTCCAGCAGTATATGATGCCCATCTGTGAGATATGTTGCTATGGTCAATTGGAGTCAACATCCTGATGGAGGACATCTTGGGCCATTAAAGGTGCAGAAGATGCCTCAGAGAAAGGAGACAGACTGATACCTCAACTCTAGTAACTCTCTCATCAAATGTCAAAGAAAGTGCTATCAAGTTGGGGTGTTGGTCTGGATTAAAGCCATGGTCTCTCAGGTAGAAAGACATTCTATACCATATGTCCATTCTTTCCAGGCTCAAATTTGTTTTTCTGTAAAGTTTCCTCAAACAGAGGCATTCATTTTGAAAAGTTTATAAATAAGTGCTTCTCTTTGGGGTAGCTTGATAGAGATTATTCCTCAGTTCCATGCCAGGCACCCTTTGTTTTCACTGCTGAGTATGTAGGCTCCTTTGACATAAGCAAAAACGATGATGGCATAAAGAAGTTGCATCCTATCTGTGTCACAATCAGTACCCTAACAATGGCATTGGCCTGTGTTGATTAGTTGGTAAGTGCTATTTGTTGGGGTAGTTTCAAGTGACTTTTACATCTGGGACATACATCTGATCTAGCATGTTGGGCCAATCTTGCTTCTGACTAAACAACACATTGAGATCACTTCAAATGGCAGCACTAATTCTGAAATGTGGCAATAAGTGCTTCACTTTGGGGTAGTCTCATCTGTGTAGCCACAGTAGTCAGTGGAGTCAGTCCAAATGCCTGAATTGAAAACCATACAAGTGCTCAATCTATGGCTATCTCTGCAGATGTGATTCTTCTTTGTTATCATTCCAGCAGTATATGATGCCCATCTGTGAGATATGTTGCTATGGTCAATTGGAGTCAACATCCTGATGGAGGACATCTTGGGCCATTAAAGGTGCAGAAGATGCTTCAGAGAAAGGAGACAGACTGATACCTCAACTCTAGTAACTCTCTCATCAAATGTCAAAGAAAGTGCTATCAAGTTGGGGTGTTGGTCTGGATTAAAGCCATGGTCTCTCAGGTAGAAAGACATTCTATACCATATGTCCATTCTTTCCAGGCTCAAATTTGTTTTTCTGTAAAGTTTCCTCAAACAGAGGCATTCATTTTGAAAAGTTTATAAATAAGTGCTTCTCTTTGGGGTAGCTTGATAGAGATTATTCCTCAGTTCCATGCCAGGCACCCTTTGTTTTCACTGCTGAGTATGTAGGCTCCTTTGACATAAGCAAAAACGATGATGGCATAAAGAAGTTGCATCCTATCTGTGTCACAATCAGTACCCTAACAATGGCATTGGCCTGTGTTGATTAGTTGGTAAGTGCTATTTGTTGGGGTAGTTTCAAGTGACTTTTACATCTGGGACATACATCTGATCTAGCATGTTGGGCCAATCTTGCTTCTGACTAAACAACACATTGAGATCACTTCAAATGGCAGCACTAATTCTGAAATGTGGCAATAAGTGCTTCACTTTGGGGTAGTCTCATCTGTGTAGCCACAGTAGTCAGTGGAGTCAGTCCAAATGCCTGAATTGAAAACCATACAAGTGCTCAATCTATGGCTATCTCTGCAGATGTGATTCTTCTTTGTTATCATTCCAGCAGTATATGATGCCCATCTGTGAGATATGTTGCTATGGTCAATTGGAGTCAACATCCTGATGGAGGACATCTTGGGCCATTAAAGGTGCAGAAGATGCCTCAGAGAAAGGAGACAGACTGATACCTCAACTCTAGTAACTCTCTCATCAAATGTCAAAGAAAGTGCTATCAAGTTGGGGTGTTGGTCTGGATTAAAGCCATGGTCTCTCAGGTAGAAAGACATTCTATACCATATGTCCATTCTTTCCAGGCTCAAATTTGTTTTTCTGTAAAGTTTCCTCAAACAGAGGCATTCATTTTGAAAAGTTTATAAATAAGTGCTTCTCTTTGGGGTAGCTTGATAGAGATTATTCCTCAGTTCCATGCCAGGCACCCTTTGTTTTCACTGCTGAGTATGTAGGCTCCTTTGACATAAGCAAAAACGATGATGGCATAAAGAAGTTGCATCCTATCTGTGTCACAATCAGTACCCTAACAATGGCATTGGCCTGTGTTGATTAGTTGGTAAGTGCTATTTGTTGGGGTAGTTTCAAGTGACTTTTACATCTGGGACATACATCTGATCTAGCATGTTGGGCCAATCTTGCTTCTGACTAAACAACACATTGAGATCACTTCAAATGGCAGCACTAATTCTGAAATGTGGCAATAAGTGCTTCACTTTGGGGTAGTCTCATCTGTGTAGCCACAGTAGTCAGTGGAGTCAGTCCAAATGCCTGAATTGAAAACCATACAAGTGCTCAATCTATGGCTATCTCTGCAGATGTGATTCTTCTTTGTTATCATTCCAGCAGTATATGATGCCCATCTGTGAGATATGTTGCTATGGTCAATTGGAGTCAACATCCTGATGGAGGACATCTTGGGCCATTAAAGGGTATTGCCTGTACATGATTGCAATTATGCAAAGATTCCCTTAATCTCCCCAGCATTCACACTTTTTAGAAATGTGTGAATATCTGCCAAGTTAAGAAGAAATGCTGACCAATGTCTCTGATTGGGGGTGTGTCTGAGGGAGGGGCTCTAAATTACCTGGGAAGGAGCAGGGCTGCTGTATGCTTTAAAAGCTGTGCAGAAGAAACATATCTCCACTTACCAAAGCTGAAGGGAACATCCACAATGCACTGCTGCTTGGAGGGAGTCTAGAAATTGGCCTGGGACACATCTTTGGGTATGTAGTAGACAGGTGACCTAAGAAAATGAGGATAACATAAAGGATCTGCATCAGAATTTAGTCATGCTCAGTACCCTAACAGTGGCACTGACCTGTGTTGAATATTTGGCAAGTGCTATTTGTTGAGGTAGTTTTGGTGACATTCTCAAGTGGGGAAACTAGTCAGCTTTTACTAAATTTACAAACCAACACAATGAGATTACTTCAAGTGGTGGCACTAATTCTTAAATGCAATGAAAAGTGCTTCTCTTTGGGGTAGTCTCAGAAGTGATCAGCATGTTTGGCATGTTTGTTTCAGACATATACATGTAAGTGCAGAAGATGCTTCAGAGAAAGGAGACAGACTGATACCTCAACTCTAGTAACTCTCTCATCAAATGTCAAAGAAAGTGCTATCAAGTTGGGGTGTTGGTCTGGATTAAAGCCATGGTCTCTCAGGTAGAAAGACATTCTATACCATATGTCCATTCTTTCCAGGCTCAAATTTGTTTTTCTGTAAAGTTTCCTCAAACAGAGGCATTCATTTTGAAAAGTTTATAAATAAGTGCTTCTCTTTGGGGTAGCTTGATAGAGATTATTCCTCAGTTCCATGCCAGGCACCCTTTGTTTTCACTGCTGAGTATGTAGGCTCCTTTGACATAAGCAAAAACGATGATGGCATAAAGAAGTTGCATCCTATCTGTGTCACAATCAGTACCCTAACAATGGCATTGGCCTGTGTTGATTAGTTGGTAAGTGCTATTTGTTGGGGTAGTTTCAAGTGACTTTTACATCTGGGACATACATCTGATCTAGCATGTTGGGCCAATCTTGCTTCTGACTAAACAACACATTGAGATCACTTCAAATGGCAGCACTAATTCTGAAATGTGGCAATAAGTGCTTCACTTTGGGGTAGTCTCATCTGTGTAGCCACAGTAGTCAGTGGAGTCAGTCCAAATGCCTGAATTGAAAACCATACAAGTGCTCAATCTATGGCTATCTCTGCAGATGTGATTCTTCTTTGTTATCATTCCAGCAGTATATGATGCCCATCTGTGAGATATGTTGCTATGGTCAATTGGAGTCAACATCCTGATGGAGGACATCTTGGGCCATTAAAGGGTATTGCCTGTACATGATTGCAATTATGCAAAGATTCCCTTAATCTCCCCAGCATTCACACTTTTTAGAAATGTGTGAATATCTGCCAAGTTAAGAAGAAATGCTGACCAATGTCTCTGATTGGGGGTGTGTCTGAGGGAGGGGCTCTAAATTACCTGGGAAGGAGCAGGGCTGCTGTATGCTTTAAAAGCTGTGCAGAAGAAACATATCTCCACTTACCAAAGCTGAAGGGAACATCCACAATGCACTGCTGCTTGGAGGGAGTCTAGAAATTGGCCTGGGACACATCTTTGGGTATGTAGTAGACAGGTGACCTAAGAAAATGAGGATAACATAAAGGATCTGCATCAGAATTTAGTCATGCTCAGTACCCTAACAGTGGCACTGACCTGTGTTGAATATTTGGCAAGTGCTATTTGTTGAGGTAGTTTTGGTGACATTCTCAAGTGGGGAAACTAGTCAGCTTTTACTAAATTTACAAACCAACACAATGAGATTACTTCAAGTGGTGGCACTAATTCTTAAATGCAATGAAAAGTGCTTCTCTTTGGGGTAGTCTCAGAAGTGATCAGCATGTTTGGCATGTTTGTTTCAGACATATACATGTAAGTGCAGAAGATGCTTCAGAGAAAGGAGACAGGCTGATACCTCAACTCTAGTAACTCTCTCATCAAATGTCAAAGAAAGTGCTATCAAGTTGGGGTGTTGGTCTGGATCAAAGCCATGGTCTCTCAGGTAGAAAGACATTCTATACCATATGTCCATTCTTTCCAGGCTCAAAATTTAGAAATGTGTGAATATCTGCCAAGAAAAAAAAGAAATGCTGACCAATGTCTCTGATTGGGGGTGTGTCTGAGGAAGGGGCTGTGAATTACTGTGCAGAATGAGGGGCTCAGTCACCCTCATCATTTCTTTATAGCTCTATGAGAAAGCTGTTATAACATCAAACGTTTTTTTCAAGTAGACTTTACTGTGAACTTGCAAGCTGCTATTTTCGTCTGCCTGAAAAGATTGTGATGAGGGGTCATTACAGCATAGGCCAGGCAACAATCCTACTGGAAGACGAAAACTAGCAACACGGGAAATTAAACTCGCGCTAACCAATTTGATTAACTTTTATATGAAAAGACACTAAAGTTTAAAACTCTTGAATGAAACACAGAATGAATACCTTGCCCAACCAAACAATGAAGGAAACTTGCACCGAAACGTGACAATAAGGACACGTCAAAATCGACAACAGTTTCTGACTCAGCAACTGTTGCTTAGCCAAACGTCATGAAGCATATGTTAATAGTCAATCAAATATCAATATACTTTGCTTGTAAAAACAGGATCTTCGGGCATTCAAGCACGACTAAAGTGAGTAAGAATTATAACAAAACACCTGAGCTGGCTGTAAAAATGTTCCTTGTCGCTGCCATGTCCAATTAGCGACAGAGTTGTCCAAACACTTCGGAGACGGCAGAAACGCCTGGAACGTAAAAGTACAGACACGTCAATGGAACGCAGTATGATTGAGAGCACTTTCTGCAGTAGCAACTGCATCAAAACGTCATCAAGCAAATGTGGTAAAAGCTAATATGCCGCCTGTAAAACAGGATCAGTGGAAACGCGATAATAAGGACACGTCAAAAGCATCAACGTCAAAATTCACAACACTTTCTGACAGCTGTTGCCTAGCCAAACCTCATGAAGCATATGTGATGATAACCAATGAAATATCAATATATTTTGCGTGTAAAAGCAGGAGATTTGGACATTTAGGCTCGTCTAAAGTTAGTAAGAATCAAAACGCCTAAGATGCAGAAGCTAAGATAACAAAAAATGGTCTTACAAATTATGCAAAAAAAATGATAAAGCATCACGAAATGTTGTTTTGAACATTTGAGTAAGTTTCACCATCCACCTAAAACAAAAACATTGGCACATGGTGAATACCGCATTCTAGCGAAGGCATGTTAGCTCATTTTAGCTCAACAGCCAATTTAATTACACACGCCCATTCCGTATTGATAGAATAGTGTAGGTCTCATCCCGAGACACTTTTACAGAGCCTTTTACAGAGGCTGTACTGGGTAGGAACGCTAAGGTGTTTTTGACATCTAGAGTAGACAGCCGTGAGAAGAAATTCGATGAATTTGACAAAAGAATCTCGCCGTGATCCCTTACCCTATCCCTTACCCTACAAAAAGTTTGTTACAGTCCAATGCTTTTTTTTTTTTAATTCTAAAGACTAAATATGTCTGGAAATACCATGGTTTGTAAAGGATGATGTTTTGAGCAGGACTCAATCGCACGACTCAGGGGACAGGGGTAAAGAATAATCAAAAACTTTTACTGATAGAGTTCGGAACACAAGAAGGCAGTCTAGAGGCAAGCAAACAAATCCAAAAGGGGCAAGGCAACGACAGGGTTCGGAGTGGGTCAGGTCTGTCATATATGGTAGTTTAATGCGCTTGCGCATATACTGTGGGTTATACGGTAGTGCCAGTTACACATGTGGGGAGACGCACGGTGAGCCATTAAAGAACAAGTTGAGCATCTACGAAGCCTCTTTAGAATTACTTTACATGGTGTCAGAAGTGAAAACGAAGAAAACGAAAACGAAGTCATGCCAAAGTTCGCTCCTCCGACAAACTTTTCATTTGATAAGCCAGGAGAATGGCCGGAGTGGAAGCAACGTTTTGTGAGATTCAGAATCGCCACCAAGCTGGACAAAGAAGGTGCGGTGCAGGTGAGCAGCCTGATATACGCTATGGGAAGCGAGTCGGAGAACATCTTCCGTTCGTTTACATTCACAGAGGATGAACATAGAGATGATTATGTTAGGGTGCTTGGACAGTTCGATGATTACTTTGTGCCGAGAAGGAATGTAATACACGAACGTGCATGTTTCCATCTGCGCGTGCAAAGACCGGGAGAGAAAGCTGAAACTTTTATCAGGGCTTTGTACGAACTGGCAGAGCATTGCGTATTCGGCGGGAACAGGGATGAGAATATCCGCGACCGAATCGTAGTGGGGATTCTCGACAAAGAGGTCTCACGGAAGTTGCAGCTGACGAAGAACCTAACACTAGCGCTGACCATTGAGACTGTCAGGCAGTCGGAAGAGGTTGCTTCGCAAGTCAGCATGCAAGGAGAGACAACGGGGGTGATACAAGAAGTCACTCACGAGCGCAGCAGATACCCCAGTCACTACGGTAAGCCAAAAGGGGGAAATAAAGGGCAATGTGGACTGTGTGGGAAAGCGTGGCACAGTAAAGATGAAAATTGCCCTGCCAGAAAATCTATATGCAATACATGCAAAAAAGTTGGACATTGGAGTAGAGCAGCAGCAGCAGCAGTTATACTTTCTTGGGGCTGTGAGTAAAGCAGGCGGGTCGCCAGAGCAATGGGCCGTCGAGTTACTGTTGGGCTCTACACCAGTTGACTTCAAAATCGACACAGGGGCCGATGTTAACGTCATCTGCGAAGAGACCTACCACTCACTCATCCCCAAAAGACCACTGGAGCCAGCAGAGATACCACTGGACAGTCCAGGTGGCGAGCTGCAGTGCATAGGACAGTTCCAGAGCACTGTGACCTACAAAGGAAAGACTCACCCACTCACAGCATATGTCATCCGCGGACGTACTGTAAACAACCTACTCAGCAGGCCGTTGTCTGTGGAAATGAATCTAGTGAGGAGAGTGAATGAAACAGTGTGCGACAGAGGACAGCCACAGGCATATGGCGAGCATGGGACTTTAAAGACTGAACCGGTGAGAATATGCTGTATACACAGCACGACGCGTGCCTCTCCCTATGCTGCAAAAGGTAAAGGAGGAGCTCCAGAGGATGGAGGGAAATGGCATCATCGAGAGGGTGACACAGCCCACGGACTGGTGTGCACCCATGGTGCCAGTCTTGAAGAAGAGCACAGGTAAAGCCCGCATCTGCGTTGATCTCAAGAGGCTGAACGAGGCAGTGAAAAGAGAACAGTATATCCTGCCTACTACTG
This sequence comes from Clupea harengus, assembly GCF_900700415.2. Lineage (NCBI taxonomy): Eukaryota > Metazoa > Chordata > Actinopteri > Clupeiformes > Clupeidae > Clupea > Clupea harengus. The sequence continues at coordinate 23,554,343 of NC_045154.1, forward strand.
ATGAGATTACAGCAAAGCTGAGTGGGGCCACTGTCTTCTCTTCGCTCGATGCCGCCAGTGGGTTCTTCCAGATACCGTTGCACCCAGACAGCTGTAAGCTCACTACCTTCATTACGCCATTCGGCAGATTCAACTTCAAGCGGCTACCGTTCGGAATTACGAGCGCACCTGAAATCTTCCAGAGGAAGATGATGGAGACCCTGCAGGGGCTGGAGGGTGTCGAGGTCTTCATGGACGACATTCTGGTCTATGGGGCCACAAAAGAGGAGCATGATGGTCGCCTGGAGAAGGTAATGCAGCGCATTGAGACAGCTGGTCTGAAGCTCAATCGTGAGAAGTGCTCCATCAGGCAGAGTCAGCTGCGGTTCCTCGGACATCTCATTGACCGGTCCGGGATCCGGCCTGACCCCGACAAAGTGAAAGCTATTCGGCAGCTGTCACCACCAGCAGACGTGCAAGAGTTGAGAAGGATACTGGGAATGGTGAATTATCTCGGAAGATACATCCCCGAACTCTCTACCGTAGGACAGCCGCTGTACGAGCTCCTGAAGGACAAGAATTCATGGACATGGAGCCACGCACAACAAACAGCTTTTGAACACATCAAGGAGCTGTTGACAACTGCACCAGTACTCGCCTTCTATGACTTCAACAAGCCCACGACTGTGTCAGCGGACGCAAGCAGTTATGGATTGGGGGGTGTACTCCTTCAGCTCCACAGGGAGCAGTGGAAACCTGTGGCATATTGCTCCAGACGCCTCACTGAAGCAGAAACACGCTACGCCCAGATAGAGAAGGAAGGCCTGGCTGGTGTGTGGGCATGCGAGAAGTTCGACAGATACCTCAATGGACTGGAGCAGTTCAAGCTCATCACTGATCACAAACCGCTAGTGCCTCTCATTAACAGCCGCAGTCTAGACAATGTACCCATAAGATGTCAGCGTCTGCTCATGAGATTCAATCCAGTGGCAGAATATGCGCCAGGGAAAACTCTGGTCATCGCGGACACCCTGTCACGCAGTCCACTGGCCAGCATGTGTGCAGCGACAGACACACACAGTGAGGTGGCATGCTACGTGGATAGTGTAATAGAGGGGATCCCTGCGTCGAAAAGCAAGATGGATGAAATCAGAATGGCGACAGCAGCCGATGCCGAACTGCTGTCGGTTGTGAAGCTCATAAAGAAAGGATGGCCTGAACACTTAAGCAATGTGCCCATGGACGCGAGAGAGTACGTCCAAGTGAAGTCAGAGCTATCTGAACACAATGGCCTGGTCCTCAGAGGAAGCAGGATTGTCGTGCCAAGGCAAATGAGAGGTGAGATCCTTCAGAAAATTCACGAAGGGCACCAGGGCCTAGTCAAATGTAGGGAGAGAGCGTGCTCATCTGTGTGGTGGCATGGACTCTCTACGGACATAAACAAGCTTGTGACGTCATGTCAGGTGTGCTGTGAACTGAAAAGAACACAACAAAAGGAACCTCTCATCTCCACACCGCTTCCAGAGCGACCCTGGAAAAGAATTGCAATGGACCTGTGTGAGCACAACCACCACAACTACCTGGTAATCTCAGATTATTATTCCAGGTTCCTAGAGATACTGCAGCTGCCCTCGACAACGAGTGAATAAGTGATCCAAAGACTGAAAGCGGTCTTCGCCAGGTTTGGCATTCCAGATGAGGTGGTGAGCGATAATGGACCCCAGTTTTCAAGTGCGGAGTTCAAGGAGTGCGCGAGGCAGCTCGACTTCAAGCACTGCACATCCAGCCCTCACCATCCACAGGGCAATGGGCACGCAGAGAGAGCCGTACAGACAGCGAAGAAAATTCTCAAGCAAGAAGATCCTGTCATGGCTCTGATGAGCTATAGGTCCACTCCCTGCTCCACCACAGGCTTCAGTCCAGCCGAGCTGTTGATGGGGAGGAAATCAGAACCACACTCCCCACTCTGTAGAAAAATCTCCTACCCAAATGGCCCAGCAGGACAGCTGTGAAAGAGAGGGACGGAAGGGAAAAGGCTAAACAGGCTCACTACTTTAACCGCCGTCATGGAGCCAGGCCCTTACCTGCCCTGCAACTAGGAGATGTTGTATACTCCAAGTTGGACTATGAAAAGTCATGGTCCTTGCCAGCGGTGATCTCAAGCGAGAGCACCACCCCGAGATCCTTCGTCATCAGGACGCAGCACGGAGCGGAGCTGCGGCGGAACCGCCGTCACCTCCAACCAGGGCCGGTTTCCCAGCCCATCCCAGCAGCACACGGGGATGTCACAGGGACAGACACACACTCTGACGGAGCCACCGTGTTAGAGACTGTTCCTGTGAGTCAGAGTGTGGCTACACCCACAACCCCTCTACCCGGTCAGACTGTGACCAGATCTGGACGGGTGTGCAGGCAAATCGACAGGCTTGACCTGTAAATGAGTGCAGATCATATGGCCTTTGGGGGAGGGGAGAGAAAAGAAAGTTGTATTGACATTGATGTGATACTGTTGATTTGTGAAAAAAGAAAAAAAAAAGTTGTATTGACATTGATGTGATACTGTTGATTGGTGAAAAAAGAAAGTTGTACATGTTGATAATGTTTATTTGTTGGTTGAGTGGAAAGAGACCATTGCATGTTGAAATGTCTCCATTTAAATTAATTTAAGTTAATATTGGTTTATATTATGTGCTGTTTGAATAGCCATTTTCAGTTAAACTGTTCCTGTGATGTTATTGACATAACACTCAAAAGAGGGGGAGATGTCATATACGGTAGTTTAATGCGCTTGCGCATATACTGTGGGTTATACGGTAGTGCCAGTTACACATGTGGGGAGACGCACGGTGAGCCATTAAAGAACAAGTTGAGCATCTACGAAGCCTCTTCAGCATTACTTTACAAGGTCTAGGTTCGATACATGGGTAGACGTTCGGAGATCAGGCAGCAGATAATAGGCTACAGAAGGCAGAGGCGGAATCTGTTGTCTCGTTGCCAGTTCCTCCTAGTTTCTCCGTGTCACTAGCGTTCCAGCGATTTCTCTATCGTAACGGTGTTGATAGAGAAATCGCTGGAACGTTAGTGACACGGAGAAACTAGGAGGAACTGGCAACGAGACACAAGGTGATGCGGAACAGGTGCAAACAATCAAGGCAGGGCAGACAATCAACAAGGCGGGGGAACACACAAGGATAGGGCGAGAGGAGTGTGAAACGAGAAAAGAGATGAGTAGACAACACAGAACTAAACAGTTATAAATAACAACACAAGGAAAACATAACCTAGGAAACAGGACGGGACTCAATGACTCAAAATGACTAACCATTTTATTTTTGGTTCACTTTACTTGAGTAGTCAAAATGATGATCTGCAATTGCTAATTGGTTATGCAAGTGACACATCATTAATCATATTACAACATGACACATAACCTCACCTTACACATCAATAGTCATATTACAACATACAACATGACAAATAACCTCACCTAACACATCATTAATCATATTACAACATGAAGAAATACTGACAGTAGGCCAGTTAGAATATAGGTCGGACCTACAGAGTAGTACAGTGGTATATAGTAGCTATAGCTATAGTAGTATAGATTAATGCTGATTGTTGTTGTGTCGCGTTAACGGTGCGCATTCAGCGTAAACAGATGTTACTCACACTGAAACACGCTGAAACTTTAGTTTAACATATTTCGGTAAGCGGCTAGTGTTGATATTTCCAGCCAGGGTAAGCATTTTTTGAACTCGGGGTCATCATATGTTTTCTCTGTTGTTTTCTCGTGACGTGTTTTAAAGTGCGCATGTGGATGATGTTCTGCATTTTGAAATCTATTTTAAGTGTGTAATCCTGTTAATAATCAATTTTTTTGCTAAAAGTATCTGTAATCTAATTACGTCTGGGTATTACAGAAGAAAGCAATGTCCAGCCGAGATGTGAGAAGTGGTCTTGTGTATGTGTGTGTGCCATGAGTGTGTGAAGACCATGGTGAGGAGCAGTGTCGTAAGTATATAAAGCTCAAGCTGAAGAGCACCTGCTTGCGTTGCTGTTTGTGACCAGCCTGGCGTCGACGTCCACCCCTTTTTCCCAATGCCGGCGATGATGTGAACACGACAGGTAGGTCACTCCTTGAGGCATGTCCTTCACTGCTCTCTGCACCAAATTCAGGGCCACGAGTCAGTTTTTGCAAAGTTGTTTGTATCCCACCAATCTTTTCTTCATCACTGATTCAACACTGGCCTGTTCCAGTTTTTAGGTTTTGCTTGACCTCACGATCAATGTCCTGCATCCTGATATGTAAATCACCTCCCAAGTCTAAGACAAAATCGGGAATAACAGGCTCACTGGAAGACATTAACTATGGTACGTCTTAAAAAAAGAAGTAGTGCTGTCAGTTTAACGCGTTATTAACGGCGTTAACGCAAACCCATTTTAACGCCGTTAAGAGGCCTGACTGCTATGTTCCCAGCAAACTTGAAAAAAAGAAAATATTAATCCATGGTTTAACTGCACTATAGTCCTTGTTTACCTGAAATGTGCACTTTATAATTTTATTTTGTACCGCCCTGTTTGGCAATATTGGTTTTCAATCAAATAAAACATTTGCATAAAGCAAGCCAATCAACTTTTCCATGTTGATAAGGGCATTCAAATAAAAATAAAATGATGGAAAAAATAAATAAACGAAGGGACATTTAGAATAGATAAAAATTTTCGATTAATCGCGATTCATTTTGAGTTAACTATGACATAAATGCGATTAATCGCGATTAAATATTTGAATCGTTTGACAGCACTAAAAAGAAGTTGTTCTGTAGACCCAACACTGAGTAGCAGTGTAGGGTACAGATGAGAATACCCCAAACAAGCACTCTTATTATTGAGTTGGTTAATGCTATTTGTTGGGATAGTTTCAAGGGACATTTGCGTCTAGGATATTTATCTGGATTCATTTCACTCTTTCAAATTTTTCAAATGTCCAAGCTCTCATTTTGCACCTCTAGTAATGTAGTCTGACTGAATTGAAAAACCATACAAGTGCTCCCTACTATGGCTAGCTGTCCATAGGTGATTCTTGTGTGTTAACATTCCACTAGATGGTGCCCATAGTCCCTCGTTCTTTCCTGTAACAAAGGTGCCCCGCCTTCAGATCCTCTAAGGTACAATATTTGCCCCACTATCTTCTATCATATGGCATCGACTTTGGTCTTAAGGACACAATGTTGAAGGTACATCACAGGTTCACACCCACAGCTAAAGGGCCAGGTTTACTACATCACATAAAGCAGCTTTAATCAAAAATAAGCGCAGACATTTTCATCAAAACGCCTCAAAATGTACTACATACATGTCATGTATAATTCATAAGAAAAAAAATCATGGTAATATTCATGCACTGCTAATGGCAAGTCAGATTACAGGAATAGTTAACAAAAGCTAATGAAATGCTTTGCTATACATGATTCATACTGAGCAGGCTGACTTCAGCAATTGTGTTCTTGTGAGGTAATTTACTGAAACCACAACAAGATTGGTACGTTTTGGAGACAAAGTAAGTAAGATTAAAAACTAGAGGTGAAAAACCCAATCTATATAAATATGACAACTTTCATGACAAACACCTCGCTTCTGCTTAAACTTTAGTACTATTTGAAAAGGTGAGATTGTATCCCAGCCTTCCCAAATCATGTGTTGTTTTTCCTTAATTTATCTGAGGTCACAACAGGTGGATAGTTCTCAAGTCAAGATCCTCTAAACTGGGAAACAGCATACCACAAACACAGCAGATAAGAACAATTCCAGTGAAAATGGCAGCTTTCAGTGTAGGACCACTGCTGATACCAAGAGAAAGAAAGAATAAGTGATGGTCTGAATTCCATTCTAACGGGGTCGTGGAAGAGTACAAAATAAAGATTAAGTCTAACATACAGAAAGAAGAGAGTCTTAGTTCATTTATTATACTGCCAAAACACTTGTGAATTTATATTTAGCATATTTTGATCAATTGAAATCCAAGACTCCCAACAATATACTGAGCAGAACAGGACAGTTTCAAGAGCAATACTTAAACACAGACCTAACTAGTTCCTTGAGTTAAATATAATTTACATGAAATAGAGGCACACATAGTCTTTTTATTCTCCAGAGTCTATGGATGTGATGTCATCATCATTGTCTCCAGTTTACAAAAATAAATTAATAAAAAGCTGATAAGAAAGCCTTGGTATAATACATCCTGTGTGGCCATGCTGTAATACAGATATCCTTTGTGATGTGGCGTGGGGGTTGCTGTGCCTACTGGGAGGTTTCAGGTTGTGTGGAAGAGTGTGTTTGTGCGTATGTGTGTGGGTGTAGGTGTCTGTCAGAAATATATAGAATAGCAGTGGAGGTGTGTTGGCCGTGTGTTGTTATGTGAGGGGTAAAAGCCTGGAGTCTGAGGGCAGGGTAGCCATTAGGATGTCCAGGACTGCATGTTCTGAAGCATGACCTCGAAGCTCTCCATACTTGGGGCCAGGGCCTGAGCCAGTGGGTCTGTCAAGCGGCTGTACAGACTGAAGGACTTGAGCTCCAGCCAGATGAACCCGAAGCGGTTCTCATCGAAAAGGATGAACAGGCCTGGTGTGCGTTCCGGACTAGTGAAGCCATGCCCCGCGATGAGGCCTGTCCCATAAAAACTGCAAAAAAGAATACAAGTTAATTATGATTGTCCCATTGAACAAACCCTCACCAGACAACGTGAATGTGAAAGTGCTTGGGGGACGAGCCACACCACTTTGTGCAGGATCGGGGATATTCCTCGTTGCGTGCAATCACACCGAGTGGCAGGACGAAGGGCTGAGCATCTGAAGCAGCCCTGGCGGCCCTGGTGGCCCCTGAGGTCGTCGAGGCTTCCACAGCCGGTGCCTCTGCTGCCGCTGTCCCCTCATCTCCTTCGGCCCCCTGCCCTTGCGCCTCCTCACCCTGCGCTTCCCTCTGCATCTCCTCATGGTGGCCGAGCACCAGCCGCGAGAGATCCTCCACAGTGCACTGCCGCTCCAGGTCGGGCAGGCGAACTGGCCGGTTCAGGTGCACCACCAAGGTCAGCTGACCCGCAGGCACATTGGGGTCCCCCTAAGGTAGAGGCAGCATTAGACACTGATAATGCGGGGTCCCCCTAAGGTAGAGGCAGCATTAGACACTGATAATGCGCGGCCCCCCTAAAGTAGAGGCAGCATTAGACACTGATAATGCAGGGTCCCCCTAAAGTAGAGGCAGCATTAGTCACTGATAATGCAGGATCCCCCTAAGGTAGAGGCAGCATTAGACACTGATAATGCAGTCTTAGCTATGAGAGCTTCTTTCTGGTCTCTAGAGCCACTGACAAAGTATCTTTCAGAGGAAATTAGTCAGGGCTTTAGGATGACTGGTCTGATGAGTTTGGGGGAAAAAACAGATCTCTAATCATAACACTAGACCATGCTGTAATCCTTTATCAAACACCCTCTGCTATAATCTGACCCAGATGGCAGCGCTAACTCAACACTACATCAATCCTCCGTTGTGCGTTACACTGCTGAGGCAGACTGGGTGAGCACAGGAGAAGAGAACACGGCTCACAGTGAGTTTGGTGGCTTTGGCACTAGACCCGTGGAAGCTCAGCATGATGATCTCCAGGCCATGGCTGCCATAGGTGCCCTTGAAGAGTCCTGGACGCAGAAGGTCTGAGGGGAGGTGTGGAGGAAGGTATATGCGCCGGTATGTTAGGCAATTGCTGGAAAAAGAGAGACAAATGCAGTTTATGAACAACCATCCCCCCATCATTTAAATGTTTCCTTATAGCTGTATGCCAGTCTACTTCTCAATACTGTCCATGGGTAATGTTTTTGAACTTGCTGTTGGCAGTATTGGATTTCCTTTTTTTCTTGACTGGTAAACATTAAATCTGGTTAACCCACGCATGTTGACTGGCAAGCACTATTAAATTGAGTTCACTCACTCGTATTGGCTGGTATAGATGAACTTCATGAGAATCAGCTCTTGCATGTGTTCATGAAAGATGTCCTCCAGTGTCCGCCCCCATTCCTCCTCCAGCCAAGTCCTGAACTCCTGTGTATTTGATCAGGCATGTGAACCCAAACACATCCACAGACATACATACATACATACATACATACATACATACACACACAGATACGTATACACGGCAGAGTTTAATCATTAAGTTTGCCATTTTCCTGTGGTTTCCCAGTGCTACAGACAAACAATCCTGGGGACAGTTAGGTAATTTTACTAGTGTTCCACATCACAGATTATATACAATGTGAGGGACTGAGGCGGTCACCCCATGTTTTTGGGATGTATGCAACTGGAGTTGGTGGTGAAGGGAGACAAACCCAGTGCAGGAGATGGTGGTTTTCTTATAAAAATAAATGTCTATTTATTTACAGAGGGCTTCTCTATATCAACCCCAAAAGATGTTCACGCACAAAATAAAACAGACATAAAGCAAAAACAAACAGAGTACTCATAAATCAAGCAAATTCTAGGCAGATTGGAATTAGGCAACATTCTAGGCGCCAAAACCAGGGACCGAAACTAGGCAACATTCTAGGCCACATTCTAGGCACACAGTGGCCGTGGTTACATGCATTCGAATAACTGGCTTAGTCGGACTGAAATCGAATTATCCGTTTCATGTAAACACCTTTGTTCGACTATGTGCGGTCCGACTACGATCCGATTAACACCCCTGGATAACTCAATCCGATACAGTTGATAACTCGACTATCGCGGCATGTAACGGTGAATTGGATTAGGAACTGGACTTTGCGTCTTTGCGCATGCTTGAGATCCCGCCGCCCTCCTCCCTCCCTCCCTGCCAGGTCGTGACCCGGAAGATGAAAGAGAGATAAGTTGTCTCAACTGTTCATACTAATGACACGTTTTTTTATGAATATTCTGCAGACTGTCTCACAAGCTTATTCTTGTTGATTATGAACAAACATAACAGAAGACGTCCGAAGATATGAGCACCTTTACAACCCCTCCTTAAACACGTATAAGGACGTTCCACATTTTATTTGCTTAAAACACACAGCAGTACTGTCAAATCAGCTGTCACTCGGCTATTACCTGACCAAGGTTCCATGGCAATGTTCCGAAAGCCCATTATTCCGACAGCCCGCTGTTCCGAAATTGTGAGCACAGCAACGTGAACCACTATAGCCCACATGCACATCCCAATGAATCACACAATCATAAACATATAAATGCCTTTATTTCACAAGCATTAACTTTAATTCAGAATATTATTATACACACATGCCATTTGCATCGCAATGATATACAAAAATATTTGTATGTTTGCCAACGCATGCATGCTTTGCCAGTGCTTGACAAGATCTGCGTAATGTCCTGCGACAATCTGCCGGTGATTTCCTTCGCATGAGTGGTAGCCTACCCCATATTCAAAACCAGAGTAGGCGAAGTTAACAAATATTGCCTAGGAAAAGTTATATGCGTGATAGCCCGGTGAGCGTCTCCGCTCTGCTGTGCAAACGAAATGCTGTGTGTGTTTTGTGCCACTTAAAATATTTCTAAACCACGAATAAGTACTGTCAAATCAGAAAGCAAATCAGCTGTCACTCGGCTATTACCTGACCAATACCTGTCAAACTCGGTGATAGTATTCACAACTAATTTGTCCTTCATTCTATCAAATATGATGAAATTTGGTGTTGTACCCGTGAGGAAAGCCTGAGTTTAGTTTTGTTCGGTTATCTGGCGCTGAAAAAACCCACAAATAAGTAGTCAAATCAGAAAGCAAATCAGCTGTCACTCGGCTATTACCTGACCAATACCTGTCAAACTCGGTGATAGTATTCACAACTAATTTGTCCTTCATTCTATCAAATATGATGACGTTTGGTATTGCACTCGTGAGGCAAGCGTGAGTTGAGTTTTGTTCGGTTATTTGGCACTGCCCTCTAAAGACAGAGACGTGACAGGTGGATCGGGATATTTTCCCGTTGCAATAATAATTAATAATAATAATAATTAAGACCTTTGTCAGGTTTTTAATGGCACACACGACACACTGGAACACACACGTGCATATATGGAGGCGACACAGGACACACACACACACACACACGCAGGTAAGCCTGAGGTCGCGGTGAATTTATTTTCTGCTTTTTCCCATCCTGGACTGTCCTTCCTCAAGGAGCAGTGGGCAGCTTGTAGCGCCCGGGGACCAAGTGAAGTGAACTGTCCATCTTCGGTCAGGGATGGACATGTGTTCTGTTATTTTGCATGTTTTTTCTGTTGGGGTTCTTACTGGAGGAAACCCCTTGTGAACACGGGGAGAACATGCAAACTCCACACAGAAAGGCCCGGGAGATAGCCCACTTGAGCACTGTGCACTTTGGGGAGGACCTGCCCCCCAGAGCCAACAGCGCCCCATGTGGGAATCGAACCCATGACCTTCTTGCTGTGAGTCGGCAGTGCAAGCAGTGCAAGCAACTGAGCCACCGTGCCACCGCAATACCTTCCTTTATAGACAACATCGATCATACACTCCCATTGCACTCAAACAACCACACTCAAACGAGGAGATATTGTATCAATTAGCCTATTATGTATTGTATTAATTGCACATGCAGCCGTACGCACCTTCTGCTACGCGAGAAGAAAAAAAAGAAATATCATGAACGCATATTTATTACAATGGGGAAACTATAAAATCGGAGTATGGACAACTAATGCCCAGCGTTGACGATGCAGATACAGAGCTGGAAACAGCTAAATGAGTTACAGCCAAAACGCAGTGAGCTTTATGAAGCCCTGGAAAGTTCGGCAAATTTCTACCCAAACATTCATTGCGTCCTGAAGGTCTTGTTGACAATGCCCGTTTCCACAGCGTCTGCTGAGCGGTCATTCAGTACAATGAGGCGTCTTAAGACATATCTACGAAGTACGATGACTGACAAAAGACTGACTGGACTTGCTCTCATGAATATTCACACAGATTTGGAAATCGACAGCGAAGAAGTACTAAAACAATTTGATGCAACTGGCAGAAGGGCAATGCGTTTTGGCTGTAACCCATTATTTGCCCGCGTGTGTGTGTGAATGTGCGTGCTTTTTCTCTCGCCTTTTATCTTTCACCTTTGAATAATGTAACTTATAAACACGTTGGCCCAGCAGAAACAAACAAACAACGCGATGGACAACCCAAGAGGCAACACGCATTTCTGGACCGATGAACAGACGCGATTCATGCTCAATCAACTGTTGTTGTTGGTAGTGGTGAAGAGGTCAAGCGGAAATGGCTGTATCACCACTAGTTGTAATGAAAACAGCGCCACCTATCGTATCGGATATGACATTCTTCCGGCCAATGATTCGATTTATTCACTGCCATGTATATTGGGATAATAGCAGTTGCCCCAAAAGATAGCATAGTCCGACTAAAGCAAGATTCGAATTATACCATCATGTAAACACTCTGAGTGTTCACACATCTAAACACCATTAACACTTCACCTCACAGCAGGTAGGCGTTTTCTCATGCATCTTTAATAGTTAAATGCTTCTCCCTGGCTAGGATTGAAGCACCCTTAAAAAAGACACCTGGGCTAAATTGGGCCAATCAAGCCAATTGGACACAACCATTGTAGTGGTAGAGTTCCAAGTCTCTCCTGCTCTTGTAGGGAAATATGTGTCCACCTCCATTTTGGTGCCACGGTGAGAAGGGGGGATTTCACCTTCTTACATAGACCTGGACTGAGTTACTTTAGCAAACCAAAATAACCTCTGTATGGTTTAGGACATTGCAGCGCAAAACAACACAAATGTTCCTTATGTGAATTTAAACAAATGCAAAAAAGTGGCACAGACACCGCAATAACATGGTGCATGTTACTTGGTAATGTTGTATGGTTCATATTAGCTGCGTTTGATAACCAGCCAGCATGCTGGGTGAAATGCTAGCCACTGTTGGGGCTGCAGCATCAGAGCCAGTGACACTAAGAAACTGAACAACTGAGGAAGCTGGCTCTGTGCTGGGGACTGCTCTGGAGCCTCTGGAGTTGGTTGTTTAGAGAAGGATGTTGCACAAGCGGCTCAGCATAATGGTCAAAAGCTTGTGGTCATACGACAGCTTCTCAACCTGGACTATTTGTTTTCACAGCAACCCCCATGCATTGGTTGCTATTGGTCACCCCGGAACCTGGTCACAGTTAAACTAATTGCCACATGCTGCATTCCTTTAGGATCTGATTGATTGTTTCAGCCACACGCAAGAGGCATATACTGTTATAATTGTTATGAATGTTTCATTCACCAAAACTATAATTAATACTTGAGCTCAAATCTCTCTAATCTTATGACAGACTGGCTCACCTCTTGGCGTCCTCCGGGCATGCGGTGGTGATCAGTTTGATTGCATTTAGTGGAAAACTCATCTTTTTTCACAATCTGAAAACAGAAACACATACACAAAGGCTGAGGGACTGAGGAGTGTCTTCAAGCTGTACATAGTACATACATTAGTTCTGTAACAATGCAACAATGACTGGTAAACATCATAAAGTGGACAACCCTTATCTTATCTGTTAAAAAAAGCTTTTCTTTGCTCTAAAACATAAATTCAAAAAAGAATGGTCAACGGTTGGAAATGGGAATATAATTATGATGACATAACCCACTATGCTCATTTCTCATGATCAGGTCACCCTATAACATTGCTTGAGTGATTGATACATTTGATTTTCCTCTGCTGTGAGGTCAGAATCATCGGGTTTGGATGGGTCGGCACTCATTTGAAACATTTAGACGAACTCCTGTGGAGCAGGTGTTTTGAAACGTTCATGCTAATGACTACAGATTCACCTTTACATCCTTTAATCGTGTGCCTTTTGAAAGAGTGTAATTACTGTTGTACACTTTAACACACCTGTACGTCTCCTTTGTGGGGCCCCTTGTGTCCATACATGCACTCCACACTCGCCCGGTTGCTCTCCCACATGTGGATGCGGAACAGGGGCCTTCGTCTCATGGGGTCCTCAACCCGGGGATCGTGAGGGGGAAGATACATCCAGCCAATGATAAACAGCCCATCCACCTGTGAGGGGGGGGAAAGGGTGAAATGTCACTCTGTAAAATGCAACAAACCTACTGCAACCTCACTGCCCTGAGGCAATTGTATGCCCCAGTAAATGCCCATCCATATGCATGCACGGATACTGGTGCATTAACATACCACAACGTTGAGCAGTCCGCCATACGGGCCGATGTCTGGCTGCCAAAGCCCTAGGATGTTTCTGAATGGGTGCAGCACTGTAGAAGAAGGTAAAACAAAAGAGAAAGGGAAGACATGTCTGTGAATGGTGTTTCTAGACCTCTTCGGCTTGTTCGGTCGGCTACTTGTTGAGTCAGCGACACGCATGGGCAGTTTTATTCAGTTTAACTACTGTTAATGATTCTTGTACAAATCTTTTACCATAAATGATTTCTGTAATCATCTGATTTTGAAAATAAATTTATTATAAATATATCGCTTATGCCGATCCAATGAAAAAGTGTGTCTGAATACATTCATATTCATATATTCTTGACTAACCTATGCCAAGAATTCTTCATAACAAAAATGTTGGAGCTGCTTGCTGCATTTAACTATTACAATATTTGACAGAAAATGACCTATTAGAATGGTCTTAAAAATTGTTTGATGGCGTGATTGTTCCATGGTAGGTGTGACATGCAGGTCATATTTGTCTGTTAGTAGTTGTGCAATGATCCTCAGTGTGGTGCTTTGGAGCCTAGGCTGGCCTGGAGTATATTCGTTGGTTTGCCAATGAATAGGATAACAACAGAAGTCAAAGTCTGGCTTCATCATATTATATACTACACTCTCATCGTAAAACATTTTACAAGGCAACAGTTGGTATTTGTAAGGCCGAGTCATGTCATCAGTTATCAGTTATTTTGTCTTAAATATGTGTATGACACGTCAATGACAAGAGTTAAGAACAAATCAAGACAGAGGAATTAGTCAATACAGGAAAACAAGCAATCAAAAAAACCTTTACCACAACCACTCCAATACTTCTCGATAAAGAAGTACATTACACAAATGTTTACACTAAGATGTTCTCATAGTGTCATTATTGAATAGATAATTGAATACATAATTTAAGAGACTGAAAAGAAAACTTCAAAAATGACAGCTACAGAGACCAAGTTAACACCCCACTTGTCTTCAGTGTGTGAAGAAAAGCTTGAGAGTCACACACATGCAGCGCACAGAGCCATGTGCTGTACATACAGCGTGCGTACACGTCCCGATAGTCCATGTGCTCGTAATCGGGGAGCAGCTTCATAAAACGTCCCGACTTCACGCGCGGCGACACACCTGCACAGGCACACAGGTGGACGCACCACAGGAGGAGAGGAACATGGTGGACTGTTCACTTGGGGGAGGGGCAGAAAGTGTGATGTGAGTGTAAATGCTGTGTGGTGAGAGAGGGAGCACTGAGAGGATTACAGGAAAAGAAACATGAGCAGGAGACCCGTTAAATCTGAACGCTGGGTGTTTCAGGACTTGCAATTTTTTCTGGCATGAAATGAGTTTGTTGCTGTAACATTCAGGTTTAAAGAAGGTTTAATGACTAAGCTGTTCGAGCACAGCAATAACCTGAGCGTGTAATGACCCCAAAAAGAAAAATCACTACACTTTTAAAACACAAGGAGGAAGATTATACACTGTCCAATCTTCAGACCAAACTTGACTTGCTGTTAAGGGCTCCCGTTGTCCGTAACAAAAATAATTGTATTGCCGCTGAACAGATTGTAGTCATCTACTTATAACAGTCATTGGCTTTTTCTTTCCAAATGGGATAAGACCTACCCCCACACAATCTGCCCATGACACTTAATGTTATTCTCATCACCTTGCCAGTGAGTAGCCCAAACAAGCATGACCAACAAGAGTGATTTATCCTTCTTCAGATTGCATGAGAGGTTAAAACCCATTAACAAAATGATGAATTTAACAAAAACATAAAAATAAACCATCTCTTAATTGCAGACCTGGTCATAATGATTTCCATAGAATGAAGGTAGATAAGAACAAGTGCAAAGGATGCACACTACCTGTTAGCAGTTCAGTGCAAATGAGTTGGCTTCCTGCCATTAATTTACTTACGTTTGACATAAAGCTCCCGGCTGGACACCCCCACTAGCTCCATTTTGCGTAGGTCCTCCTTCATGCCAAACTCTGCATGCAGAAGAAGAGTCAACCACAAATATCTGATATATATATTATATATTATATCTTATTTCGAACACAATACTGATCTATTCATGGCATTATGGTCCTAACCAATACGTACTTTTGTTACACGATACCAAGTCAAGCCAGAACAGATTACTGGACTGGACTGATCTATAGGCATCTGAGGCATCCCCTTTGTCCACATTACATACACACCCGGTGGAAAGCTGTAAACACTGCACCCTCTGGACATGGGCCTTGCACTGGATAGAGGATGTCAAAAACATGTTCCTAGATATAATCTCATAACCCTGTACAGAAAAAAACTGATGCTGCACAAAGCACATATACTGTGGGTTTATGTGGAGAACAGAGTTCCTACTATCGAGTGAATTTTAACTCTAGAAATCTGAAAAATAAATATGTAGGTTCCAAATGCATCTGAGATGTGACAACCTAGCTGGTGTTGTCTAAGTCAGTTCTGTCCCACATCACGTGCCAAGACTTTCTACATAACTCAATTTAGGTAACAACATGATCCTTCTCTCCCAAAGATAACAGACTTCCGCAACCAATACCACGTGAAAATTAACATATTTTCTTGTGTATAACTAAAATGATGTTGCAGCAAATGGTAAAGAGGGAAAAAGCACTGTTTTCAAGTTTAAACGTTTTAAATGGCATAAGCAGCTTCAATTGGTCCTTGGTAATCAACAACTGCGAACTCAAATTAAGGTTAAATGCGTCCTTGGGTGCAGCAGCACAACCCTCCCCACGACATGTAACCTACATTGCAACCATTGAATTTCACCTATAACCTAACTGCGGCCGTACATTTGTAAATTATTAATGTTTCTAATCAGAACACAAAATCTGTAGACTATCCGCGTAGCCAAATTTACCTTTCGTGCATCTCCTTCTCCAAATGGTTTCCGTGTTCAGTATTTGCCTAAATTTCTTGCATACAAGAGCAAGATTTGGCAGCGCAGTACCGGGTAAAGAGGAGAAGATTTCAACGAGAAGCTCAGGAGGAAGATCCAATAATGACTGAGGCTTTTGTCGAACAGCACAATTTGTTTCCTCATATCCAAGTCTGTTGACATTTGTGCTGCACGGCTTAGCTGAGGCGTCAAGCTCCAGCATAGGCCTTACAGCACCCAGGCTTTCCTGGCAGTCCTTCCCTGCTTCGGCTTTCAGTTTACCAACGATTTTCTCCTCCTCTTCCTCGTCCATATCCGAATCAGAATCGCTTCCCTGATCCTGGTGACTTGGCCTTTGTCGCCTCCGACACCTCCGTGACTGCCCCACTCCGCAGAGCCTGGCACACACCGCCATCCGTAGTCACCAAAGGGGCAACATTACATCACCACAACAGCTGTCAAGGCTGCAGTCTTCTGCTTCGGTTTCGATGGCAGTGATCTGTGCGTGCCCGGGCGTGTTTCAATGACGCAGAGACGTTTTGTAAACGTCACGGCCAATGCATAAGGCCAAAAAAAAAAAACAGAAGGAAAGAGACAAAAAAAAGTGGGAAAACAAGGGAAAAGGGGAGATATACATCATATATAATTTTTTAAACCTTATACTTCTGATTTTATATGCATTTATGAGAGAATAGTTGACCCTAAGGTTCCAGGTTCAAGTCTCACCGTTAGCAGAAATTGAGGTGTACATTATTTTATGCAAAGTTCATTTTTTTAATTGAAAATTAGAATTAGAATGTTTGCATATTACTTTTTATTAACCTTATATTAGTGAGATATTGATAATTCTACATTGAATATTTCAATGCAAGTTCATGTACAGTAATGTGTGAGGTACTTTAATTGTTTCACAAAACATTTGTGTTCCAGTTAATACATCCTTCTATCCACAAAACACAAAAAAACTAAGGAGAAATACACATTCTTGTCTTTACTATTTATATCACTTTGCACTATCCTCACACACACAAGCACCATTCCTCTATCTTTGCACTATCCACACAAGCACATGAACACTATCTCTCTGCACTCTTTGCACTACTTTCCTTGTGGACATCAACACTGACACAATCAATGCACACTGTAATATCTGTATAATATCTGTATACACCCCACTCCCTGTGAACATGTTTTTCCCTATGTGTATTGTTTTTCTACTGTGATTTGTGTATGTATGTTTGTGAGTTAAGTTAAGTGTAAAAGCTACTGGATGACCTAAATTTCCTTCGGGATTAATAAAGTATCCATCTATCATCTATCTATCTATCTAAACAAACTTCCATTAAACAACAACAACAACTATAGACAATAGAAAACATATACAGAACTATATACAGAAATTAAAGTGTCCATGCCTCTGTTTTTTTATATCCTCCAACCACTGCTCCTCGTGAACAGCCTCTACAGAGGGGCAGTATATAATGCCCTTGTATTGGCTGTGTCCAGCCTCCCCTGTCCTGAACTGCCCGCATTTCTTGCACGTGTTGTGGAGTACATTGCGGGTCCGTTTTCTGACTGGAGCAGGAGCAGGAGCGGCAGAGGTGCCACCGACAGCCAGCCTCCTCATGAAGTGCCAGATGTCTAGCCATTTGTGGAGGTCTGGCCACTCTGCAAACCTGGTCTGCAGCTTGCTTGCCCCCTCACTCATACAGCGGCAACAATCCACGTATAGAAGGACTGGGGGTGGAACAGCTGCTTGGGGGTACCACTCCATCACGCCAGACACCATCCTGTCCGATCCATAGGCCTCCTGCACCGTCACGACACTGGTCAGGATCTAGCCAACCTCGTTGCCAATGGAGGTCACCTAAATGGAGGTCCCCCTGCCATGGCCAGCCAGCTTCTTTGTGATCTGAAATTTGATAACAGTGATGTTTAATATTACGCACTCTTTTTCATGCATTATCTACAGCAGTTAGTGTATGTAGATTAAATACACAGTACACATTTATAATAACGGCTTATAATTTAAATCAATGTTATTAGCTAACTAACTAGAACACTACAACGGGTACAATAAGCAAATACAATAGGTACTGTAAACAAACCACAGTAGTCAACAAGTAAACACTGAATGTGAGCATGCTTTGAACAATCCACTGTGACACTGCAGCACATAAGCATACACTCCTGTACCGTTATAGTTATAACCGTAATAGCAATCCTATTATGCATGATCATCAGTTACAGTAGCTGTATGATAAACGATGAAACGATACTTAACACCACTGGTCAGGCGTCTTATACAGATAGCAAACCAACTAGATGCTTAGCTTACTGATACAATCCTTCTACAGCTCCACGGCCTCAGCCACCACGTTCACTTCCGGTCTAGCAACGCAACAACCACAATGGCTGCATCTTTTACCTGCTCCTCCTGGATCTCCCGACAATATCAGTGACAGACGTGAGCAGAATTATCTAGGCCAATTCAACCACAGCCACCGCAAGAAAGGACAAAGTATTCAACCTGTACGTTTCAAATTATGTCCATAATTATGACGGTAAGGTTAAAATTAAGTATTTTATGTTAGCCTAGCGTACATGTTAGCGAGTAGCTAACGACATTAACGTTCATTGACATCGTCATTGACATCAGTTGCACTAATCATCCTTATTACTGTTATATTTTGTCCTGTGTCTTATTGATATATTGTATTTAACCCTAATTTTAATGTTAATCACAGTTTCAGACCAGGGTCTTGTAGTATTAGTTAGAATACGGGGTAGGAACCTTCTGCATGTAACCCGTGTAACCACTAGGTGGAGGGCAATAAAGGAACACAGTTCTTAAGATGCAGTCACGTCTCTGCGAGTCTCCCTGTTATAAGTACCTATTGCAAGGCTAACTGAACATGGTGTCAGAAGTTAAGACAGTAAGCTGCACAGTATTAGTGTGGAGTCAACTGCATATTGCACAAGTTTAGAGCGCATTGTTTGCGTGCATATTCGTCGAGTGAAATTAGTTAAGCTAGTCAGATAGTTAGCGTTAGCATCACCAAGACGGGAGCAACGATGGCTCATTATCAAGTTAAGCCTCCAGAGAAGTTTTCGTTCAAGTCAGCAGAGTGGACGAAATGGATTAAACGGTTCGAGAGATTTCGCATCGCATCTGGGTTGGACCTACAGGATGAGGAAAACCAGGTGAATGCGTTGATTTATTCAATGGGAGAAGAGGCAGAAGACATTATAGTTTCCCTGCACTTAAACGATGAAGAAGCGGGTGAATATGCAACAGTGAAGGATAAACTGGATGCGCATTTCGTAGCGCGCAGGAACATTATATTTGAACAGGCTAAGTTTAACCAAAGACAGCAAGAAGTCGGCGAGTCAGCAGACAGCTTCCACACCACGCTGCATTGCCTAGCGGAATTCTGCGGATACGATGCTCTGCACGACGACATGGTGAGAGATCGTCTAGTCGTGGGCCTGAGAGATAAACGCCTATCAGAACAGTTGCAGATGGACCCTGAACTGACGTTGGAGAAGGCAATTAACAAGGCACGAACAAGCGAACAGGTAAAGAAGCAACTTGAAATGCTGAAAACAAACTTTAAAGCAGAAGCCAGTAGCACTCAGCTAGACAGTATGCACGCGTGGCAGCGCGGCAGCTCAAAGCAAAGCAATGAGCAAAGTAGGCAGACATTTCATAAAAAGACACTGGATAGACAAACACAATGCAACAGATGCGGAGACACACGAGGGCATCATCCGCAGCAGTGTCCAGCTAGAGGAGCTGTGTGTAACCAGTGCAGACAGAAAGGACATTATGCTAGAGTCTGCAAAACTAAAAAGAAACTGGGAGTTCATGTAGCTGCAGTGAGTGAGGAGGACAGCGATGAGGACGTCGCGTTCTTGAGCTCTGTGGAGTCCACAGGGGCCAGTCCATGGATGACCGAGGTAAAAGTGGACAATCACAAAGCAGTGTTTAAGATAGACACTGGAGCTGATGTCACTGCAATCCCAGCAAAACTGTACACACAGGGCCAGTTCAGTAAACTGTCTAGAGCCACAAAGATTCTTTATGGGCCAGGAGGGACAGCATTAAAGGTAAATGGAAAATTCATAGCTACTCTCAGTAAGGTCAATAAAAGCACAGAAGAAGAAGTTTATGTTGTTGATGGGCTACGTACACCACTCCTGGGTGGACTAGCCGCCATGAAACTCCAACTGGTCGCTCGATTGAATACCATTAGCCTGGATACCAAAGAGACTGTAAAAAGAGAGTTTCCAAAGCTTTTCTCTGGATTAGGGAAAATGAAGGGGGCGTACACCATCGTACTGAAGCCTGGAGCAAAGCCCTTTTCCCTCTCCACACCGCGACGCATATCCCTCCCACTCATGCCAAAAGTGAAAGAAGAGCTCACTCGCATGGAGCAGCAAGGAGTGATTTCAAAGGTGGAGGAGCCTACAGCATGGTGCGCACCGATGGTTGTGGTGCCCAAGCGCACCGGCAAAGTAAGGATTTGCACAGACCTCACAGAGCTGAACAAGTCAGTGATGAGGGAGAAGCATCCGTTGCCATCAGTCGAACACACTTTAGGACAGCTCGCAGGAGCCAGGATCTTTTCTAAGCTCGACGCCAATGCTGGATTCTGGCATATTCCGCTATCTAAAGATTCCTCTCTCCTCACCACCTTTATAACACCATTTGGGCGTAACTGCTACAATCGTCTCTGTTTTGGGATTTCGTCTGCTCCAGAACACTTCCAGAAACGCATGTCTCGTATTCTGGAAGGCCTGGAAGGTGTTCTGTGTCAGATGGACGATGTGCTCATCTGGGGTGCTACGCAGAGAGAGCATGACGAGAGGCTCAGGAAGACGTTGACACGTCTGCAGGAGGCAAAAGTGACACTCAACGACAAATGTGAGTTCTCAAAGAGCAGGATAAAGTTCCTAGGACAAGTTATCGATGCCTCAGGAGTCAGTGCAGACCCCGACAAGGTGGGCGCCGTGAAAGCCATGGCAGAGCCCAGAAACATCAGTGAGGTGAGGCGCTTCCTGGGAATGACCAATCACCTGGGAAAATTCCTACCTCACCTGGCTGAGAAAACGCGCCCTCTCAGAGACCTGTTGAGAAAATCCAATATGTGGGCCTGGGGTCCACAACAGCAGCAAGCCTTTGAACAGATTAAGACTGAGCTTACGACACCGCCGGGTCTTGCCTTGTATGACCCAAATGCTGACACACTCGTATCAGCCGATGCATCTTCATACGGCATGGGTGCCGTTCTCCTCCAGCGACGAAATGAAACAGACTGGAAGCCGGTGGCATATGCTTCGAGAGCCCTGAGCAACACCGAACAGCGGTACGCTCAAATTGAAAAGGAAGCTTTAGCCACAACATGGGCCTGTGAGAGATTTTCTGAGTTCCTCATTGGGAAGGACTTCCACATAGAGACAGATCACAAGCCTTTGGTTCCCCTGCTAGGCTCAAAGAGTCTGGATGAACTGCCACCTCGCATACAGCGTCTACGTATGAGACTCATGAGGTTCTCTTACACCATCTCGCATGTGCCAGGCAAGGACATCGCCACTGCTGACGTGCTCTCCAGAGCGCCAATCGAGAACACTGCAGACGGCTTACAGGAAGAAGAGGTGAACCTGTATGTGGATACTGTGATGGCAAGCCTGCCAGCTACAGACAAAAGACTTAAAGAAATAGAAACACATCAGGACAAAGACACTCTACTCCACACACTGAAGAGATACTGCGAGGAGGGCTGGCCGGATAAATTCTCCATACAAAGAGCATTCTGTCCCTACCTGCCATACTCAGGTGAGCTAACAGTTAATGGGGGTTTGCTACTTTACGGCTGTAGAATAGTAATTCCAGCGTCACTTAGAGCAGACATACTGAACAAACTGCATGAGGGCCACCTGGGACTCACTAAATGCAGAGAGAGGGCCAAGCAATCTGTTTGGTGGCCGGGCCTTAGCAAAGACCTGACACGACTGATAGAGAACTGTGACATATGCAGTCGTGAGAGAACCAACTTTAAAGAGACACTGCAACCCACCGAGTTCCCAGCAAGACCATGGTCCACTGAGATTTGTTTCAGACAGAAAATAATAAACATTATCTGGTCATCGTAGACTACTTTTCCAGATTCTTTGAAGTGGTCAAACTCACCTATACAACATCTGAGGCTGTGGTGGAGCACTTCAAATCCATATTCGCGCGTCATAGCATACCAGATGTGGTGCGCTCAGACAATGGACCACAATTTGCATCTGAGTACTTCAGAAAGTTTGCGCGAGAGTGGGGTTTCAGCCATGTCACTTCCAGCCCCCACTTCCTACAAAGCAACGGAGAGGCAGAGCGGGCCGTAAGGACAATCAAAGGTATCCTGAAGAAATCCAGTGATCCTTACCTTGGCCTCATGGCCTACCGCGCCGCACCTCTGGCGAATGGACACAGTCCAGCAGAGCTCCTCATGGGCAGAAAGATTAGAACACCTATCCCTGTCATCCCATCCCAGCTTAACCCAGGCTGGACAGACATGGACAATCTGAAAAGAACTGAACAAACATACAGACAGAAGCAGAAACAGAACTATGACCGTCGTCACAGAGCACACGACATGCCACTCCTGCAACAAGGTGACCATGTGTGGGTCAAGGACACCCTTGAGAGGGGCACAGTGGTGTCCAATGCAAGCACTCCGAGATCCTACATTGTAGAGACGCCTAGGGGCACTCTGCGAAGAAACCGATACCATCTCTCGCCCACTCCTATAGCACCAGCAACACACACCAACTTACCCGAGGATGCCGCACCCGCTGCAGTGAACACACCTGTCACACCTGCAATCCCCTGTGACTCCGGGCAGCGGACACCAGTAAAAGAAAGACATGTCCCTTCCAGAGTGAGAGTACCTCCAGTGTACTTAAATGACTATGACTGTTCATAAAAAAAAAAAATAAAAAAAAATATGAGTACTGTAAAAATGTTGACAGCTGTTTGGTAAAGTTATGATTGAATGATGTTCAAAAACATGAGAGGTGCAATGTTGAAAGTGAATGCCAACTGTTGGATATGATTTCATATTTCCAGTAACACTAGTTCATAAAGGTTAAAAGGTTATGAGATTAACACAAAACAGTCTTAGTTTATAAATCTGTTTATGCTTGAATATGTGAAGTGTTGAGTTAAACATTCAAGAGGACTGAAAGAAAAATATTCACTGTTTTCTTAACATGAGTTTTATTGTTTAGTCATGCATCTTCTTAGACAGCATCTTGAAGTCAGAAAGGGGGATGTAGTATTAGTTAGAATACGGGGTAGGAACCTTCTGCATGTAACCCGTGTAACCACTAGGTGGAGGGCAATAAAGGAACACAGTTCTTAAGATGCAGTCACGTCTCTGCGAGTCTCCCTGTTATAAGTACCTATTGCAAGGCTAACTGAACAGGTCTGACAGGGCTAACAATTAGGTGTCAGTGCTACAGATCAATGAGGAAAAGTCAACCTCCTCACAGTGTAAGGGAAAGTCATCACACAGGCTAAGTTTAGGTTCCTGAGAAAACTCAAGTATTGTATTTAAGTAGTATTGACGTGTTTGTGCTTACTAGGTGGTGGGTCTGTTCATCTTTGCAATTCAATTTGGGGCTGACCTGAATTTCTAAAGTTGGGATGATTGTTGTATTTTTAACAATAAGCCAGTTGTTGCCACCTCAAGTTTTTGCCCATTTTGTCAAAATCAGTGTCAAAGTTGGTTAAACTCGCAGGCAAACATAGTTGCCATAGGGGCAGTGAACCAGCTCAAGGATCACCTCTGGAGATGGTGGAAGTGACATCCAGTGTCATTATTCTTGTCTTTATTCATCTGTCAAACAATGTCCTCATTTCTTTGTGATTTCTAATAAATGCACATGACTTCTTACAATGTTGCATGGTCTTGTTTGTGTATCATCTAAGCCTATCATTTATCACAGTTAAGATCACCACGTCATTATACATTTCAATTAAATTAAAATGGCTTTATTGGCTTGACTGCATACAACACAACGTTGCCAAAGCATGTTTACACAAAATGTACAATCGCAATCACTCCAGCCCCAGCCCATCAACTGCACCGCCCCCACCACAGCAGACTGCCCACCACAGCAACTGCCCACCTCAGAGCCCCCCCCCCCCCTCCCCAGTGACGACTCTCTCCATCCTTGAGAGAGACGTCAACAGACTTTTTAAGAGACAGAACCCCCGTAAAGCAGCCGGGCCAGACTCTGTCTCTCCATCAATCCTGAAGCACTGTGCTGATCAGCTGTCTCAGGTGTTCACAGACATTTTTAACACCTCACTGGAGATATGCCATGTACCAGCCTGCTTCAAGACCTCCACCATCATCCCCGTCCCCAAAAAAAACAAAAGTCACTGGACTCAACGACTACAGACCCGTCGCCCTGACCTCTGTGGTTATGAAGGCATTTGAGCGTCTGGTGCTGGTTCACCTCAAAGCCATCACTGACCCTCTACTGGACCCCCTGCAGTTTGCCTAGAGCCAACAGGTCTGTAGACGATGCAGTTAACATGGCCCTTCACTTCATCCTCCAGCACCTGGACTCCTCAGGAACCTACGCCAGGATCCTGTTTGTTGACTTCAGCTCTGCCTTCAACACAATCATTCCGGCTCTGCTTCAGGACAAGCTCTCCCAGCTGAACGTGCCTGACTCCACCTGCAGGTGGATCACAGACTTCCTGTCTGACAGGAGGCAACGCGTGAGGCTGGGGAAGCATGTCTCTGACTCCAGGACCATAAGCACCGGTTCCCCTCAGGGCTGCGTTCTTTCCCCTCTACTCTTCTCCCTGTATACCAACAGCTGCACCTCCAGTCACCAGTCCGTCAAACTCCTTAAGTTCGCGGACGACACCACCCTCATTGGGCTCATCTCTGGGGGGGATGAGTCCGCTTACAGGTGGGAGATTGACCATCTGGTGACCTGGTGTGGGCAGAACAACCTGGAGCTAAATGCTCTGAAGACAGTGGAGATGGTCGTAGACTTCAGAAGGAACCCAGCCCCACCCACCCCCATCACCCTGAGTGACTCCCCAGTCGACACTGCGGAGTCCTTCCGCTTCCTGGGCACCATCATCTCCCAGGACCTCAAGTGGGGGCTGAACATCAGCTCCCTCACCAAAAGAGCTCAACAGAGGATGTACTTTCTGCGGCAGCTGAAGAAGTTTAACCTGCCAAAGACAATGATGGTGCACTTCTACACCTGCATCATCGAGTCCATCCTCACCTCCTCCATCACCGTCTGGTACGCTGCTGCCACTGCCAATGACAAAGGCAGACTGCAGCGTATCATCCGTTCCGCCGAGAAGGTGATTGGCTGCAATCTGCCCTCTCTACAGGACCTGTTTGCCTCTAGGACCCTGAGGCGGGCAGGTAAGATTGTGGCCGATCCCTCACACCCGGGTCACAAACTTTTCGAGGTCCTTCCCTCCGGCAGGAGGCTGCGGTCCATCAGGACCAAAACCTCACGCCACAAAACCAGCTTCTTCCCGGCTGCCGTTGGCCTTAGTAACAAGGCCACCTGACGTGGACTCTCATCCCGCCCCCACACCTCAAGCCTGTGTTATGTTAACACACACTACATTGCACACTGCACATTGCACATCCACTTTTGCACTCCTGCCCTGCTTTTTGTATTGTAGTACTTACAGTGTTTTTATGTTTTATGTTATGTGTAGTACTTACTGTGTTTGTATGTTTTTATGTTTACTGTATGCACCTATACATCAGAACAAATTCCAGGTAGGTGTAAACCTACTTGGCAATAAATACTATTCTGATTCTGATTCTGAACATAAATAAATAAATAAATAAAAAACAAACAATAAGTCTCTCTGGTTTTATAAGAGTTTTATTATTATTTAAATCACAGGAGTAACCTGTATAGAGGAGTCACAATCACCTCTGCCTGAACCCTCTTGTCTCAATGTTGGGGTTATCTGGTGCCCATGATCACAACTATGGCCATTTCCCGTGACGTGCCGCTGGTAGACTCTGTGTTCAGCCTGTTAAAGAGGGCAGCGTGCGGTCTTACCAAATACCAACCAAGGCCGTGCCCAGAAACCTGCCCACACTCAGATGCCCCATCACCCCCACAGCTGCCACTCTGTGATTACAGGTTTGGGCCCTCTACCTGTTCTTTCATCTACACACTACAACAACACCATCACATGGCATCCCTTAAAACACCTCTGGAGAAAGCCCACAAAATTGAAGAAGCTACAAAAGAACAGAGTTAATGTGCAGAGTGGCACCAGCTTTGGTGGTCCTGCATCACCTCAACCAAGTTCCGTGAAGTCTGCCACATCATGGCACATAGCTCATCTGAAAATATTCCTGGATCTGCTCCTGGGGTATCCAAATCCTCACTGAGCCTCATGATGTGATCCGACTGACTGGACGGATGAGCAGGTCATGTGATGCAAACCTAGGGAAACAGAATAGAGGTGTGCATCTTGTAGATATTCCCATTTTAAAGTTATTCAACTTTATTAAGTTGTAAACAAATGTGATGCATTCCCGACTATCTTTTGTTATGAATTTCACTAACATAGCAGGTACCTTATCCTGATATTAACCACAGAAGAATTTACCTGGCATGATTTTTGAAAATAAAACAAGTATCTTGGCATGTTGACTGACACCATGTGATGTTGATTCAACCTGTAGCTTCTCATGTAGCGAGCTACTTTTGTTGTGTTTGTGTATCTTAGCTTGCTACATTTACTGGTAGCTTAGCTCACTACATTTTCCTAGTAGCTTACCCAACACTCTTAATTTTAGTCTACACGTAGCCACGTACCCAATACACTGTCCTCTACAATCTAGGTAACATTAGAGACATTCCCTGGGCACTGTTTACCTTTAGTAAAAAGGCTGAAGTTGCCTTACCTGGTGAAGAAACGGATATCTTTGTCCGAGGCAGCATGGCAACTACCCATAGGAAAGCTCCTCGTCCACAGGAAAGGTTAAAAAAAAACTAAAAAAAAACACGAAGCACACCGTTGTACGTTGAATTCTGGCATAAAGGCACCCAGCAGTGTTCAGCAGTTGTACCATATGTTCGCTGACATTTGAACTTTTTCGTCGATTCTCTTCACTAGTTTTGGACAATCAATATGGACGATGGATGCTATAGCAGCGGAAGTGAACGTGGTGGCTGAGATTTTAAGCGGAAGTACGTTAGCTCACCGTGGCATATAGGCAATTGAATAACTGCGAATACTTGGACGTGTGCCTGTTTCAGCTCAGAGTAACATTATAGTTACACATGGCTGTTTCCATTTGTCATATACGGTAGTTTAATGTGCTTGCGCATATACTGTGGGTTATACGGTAGTGCCAGTTACACATGTGGGGAGACGCACGGTGAGCCATTAAAGAACCAGTTGAGCATCTACGAAGCCTCTTTAGCATTACTTTACATGGTGTCAGAAGTGAAAACGAAGAAAACGAAAACGAAGTCATGCCAAAGTTCGCTCCTCCGACAAACTTTTCATTTGATAAGCCAGGAGAATGGCCGGAGTGGAAGCAACGTTTTGTGAGATTCAGAATCGCCACCAAGCTGGACAAAGAAGATGGTGCCGTGCAGGTGAGCAGCCTGATATACGCTATGGGAAGCGAGTCGGAGAACATCTTCCGTTCGTTTACATTCACAGAGGATGAACATAGAGATGATTATGTTAGGGTGCTTGGACAGTTCGATGATTACTTTGTGCCGAGAAGGAATGTAATACACGAACGTGCATGTTTCCATCTGCGCGTGCAAAGACCGGGAGAGAAAGCTGAAACTTTTATCAGGGCTTTGTACGAACTGGCAGAGCATTGCGAATTCGGCGGGAACAGGGATGAGAATATCCGCGACCGAATCGTAGTGGGGATTCTCGACAAAGAGGTCTCACGGAAGTTGCAGCTGACGAAGAACCTAACACTAGCGCTGACCATTGAGACTGTCAGGCAGTCGGAAGAGGTTGCTTCGCAAGTCAGCATGCAAGGAGAGACAACGGGGGTGATACAAGAAGTCACTCACGAGCGCAGCAGATACCCCAGTCACTACGGTAAGCCAAAAGGGGGAAATAAAGGGCAATGTGGACTGTGTGGGAAAGCGTGGCACAGTAAAGATGAAAATTGCCCTGCCAGAAAATCTACATGCAATACATGCAACAAAGTTGGACATTGGAGTAGAGTGTGTAGGAGCAGGCAGGCAGTGAGTGAGGTTACAGAGCAAACAGAGCAGCAGCAACAGTTATACTTTCTTGGGGCTGTGAGTAAAGCAGGCGGGTCGCCAGAGCAATGGGCCGTCGAGTTACTGTTGGGCTCTACACCAGTTGACTTCAAAATCGACACAGGGGCCGATGTTAACGTCATCTGCGAAGAGACCTACCACTCACTCATCCCCAAAAGACCACTGGAGCCAGCAGAGATACCACTGGACAGTCCAGGTGGCGAGCTGCAGTGCATAGGACAGTTCCAGAGCACTGTGACCTACAAAGGAAAGACTCACCCACTCACAGCATATGTCATCCGCGGACGTACTGTAAACAACCTACTCAGCAGGCCGTTGTCTGTGGAAATGAATCTAGTGAGGAGAGTGAATGAAACAGTGTGCGACAGAGGACATCCACAGGCATATGGCGAGCATGGGACTTTAAAGACTGAACCGGTGAGAATACTGCTGAAAGACAACGCTCAGCCATATGCTGTATACACAGCACGACGCGTGCCTCTCCCTATGCTGCAAAAGGTAAAGGAGGAGCTCCAGAGGATGGAGGGAAATGGCATCATCGAGAGGGTGACACAGCCAACGGACTGGTGTGGCACCCATGGTGCCAGTCTTGAAGAAGAGCACAGGTAAAGCCCGCATCTGCGTTGATCTCAAGAGGCTGAACGAGGCAGTGAAAAGAGAACAGTATATCCTGCCTACTACTGATGAGATTACAGCAAAGCTGAGTGGGGCCACTGTCTTCTCTTCGCTCGATGCCGCCAGTGGGTTCTTCCAGATACCGTTGCACCCAGACAGCTGTAAGCTCACTACCTTCATTACGCCATTCGGCAGATTCAACTTCAAGCGGCTACCGTTCGGAATTACGAGCGCACCTGAAATCTTCCAGAGGAAGATGATGGAGACCCTGCAGGGGCTGGAGGGTGTCGAGGTCTTCATGGACGACATTCTGGTCTATGGGGCCACAAAAGAGGAGCATGATGGTCGCCTGGAGAAGGTAATGCAGCGCATTGAGACAGCTGGTCTGAAGCTCAATCGTGAGAAGTGCTCCATCAGGCAGAGTCAGCTGCGGTTCCTCGGACATCTCATTGACCGGTCCGGGATCCGGCCTGACCCCGACAAAGTGAAAGCTATTCGGCAGCTGTCACCACCAGCAGACGTGCAAGAGTTGAGAAGGATACTGGGAATGGTGAATTATCTCGGAAGATACATCCCCGGACTCTCTACCGTAGGACAGCCGCTGTACGAGCTCCTGAAGGACAAGAATTCATGGACATGGAGCCACGCACAACAAACAGCTTTTGAACACATCAAGGAGCTGTTGACAACTGCACCAGTACTCGCCTTCTATGACTTGAACAAGCCCACGGCTGTGTCAGCGGACGCAAGCAGTTATGGTTTGGGGGGTGTGCTCCTTCAGCTCCACGGGGAGCAGTGGAAACCTGTGGCATATTGCTCCAGACGCCTCACTGAAGCAGAAACACGCTACGCCCAGATAGAGAAGGAAGGCCTGGCTGGTGTGTGGGCATGCGAGAAGTTCGACAGATACCTCAATGGACTGGAGCAGTTCAAGCTCATCACTGATCACAAACCGCTAGTGCCTCTCATTAACAGCCGCAGTCTAGACAATGTACCCATAAGATGTCAGCGTCTTCTCATGAGGCTCATGAGATTCAATCCAGTGGCAGAATATGCGCCAGGGAAAACTCTGGTCATCGCGGACACCCTGTCACGCAGTCCACTGGCCAGCATGTGTGCAGAGACAGACACACACAGTGAGGTGGCATGCTACGTGGATAGTGTAATAGAGGGGATCCCTGCGTCGAAAAGCAAGATGGATGAAATCAGAATGGCGACAGCAGCCGATGCCGAACTGCTGTCGGTTGTGAAGCTCATAAAGAAAGGATGGCCTGAACACTTAAGCAATGTGCCCATGGACGTGAGAGAGTACGTCCAAGTGAAGTCAGAGCTATCTGAACACAATGGCCTGGTCCTCAGAGGGAGCAGGATTGTCGTGCCAAGGCAAATGAGAGGTGAGATCCTTCAGAAAATTCACGAAGGGCACCAGGGCCTAGTCAAATGTAGGGAGAGAGCGTGCTCATCTGTGTGGTGGCCCGGACTCTCTACGGACATAAACAAGCTTGTGACGTCATGTCAGGTGTGCTGTGAACTGAAAAGAACACAACAAAAGGAACCTCTCATCTCCACACCGCTTCCAGAGCGACCCTGGAAAAGAATTGCAATGGACCTGTGTGAGCACAACCACCACAACTACCTGGTAATCTCAGATTATTATTCCAGGTTCCTAGAGATACTGCAGCTGCCCTCGACAACGAGTGCACAAGTGATCCAAAGACTGAAAGCGGTCTTCGCCAGGTTTGGCATTCCAGATGAGGTGGTGAGCGATAATGGACCCCAGTTTTCAAGTGCGGAGTTCAAGGAGTGCGCGAGGCAGCTCGACTTCAAGCACTGCACATCCAGCCCTCACCATCCACAGGGCAATGGGCATGCAGAGAGAGCCGTACAGACAGCGAAGAAAATTCTCAAGCAAGAAGATCCTGTCATGGCTCTGATGAGCTATAGGTCCACTCCCTGCTCCACCACAGGCTTCAGTCCAGCCGAGCTGTTGATGGGGAGGAAAATCAGAACCACACTCCCCACTCTGGAGAAAAATCTCCTACCCAAATGGCCCAGCAGGACAGCTGTGAAAGAGAGGGACGGAAGGGAAAAGGCTAAACAGGCTCACTACTTCAACCGCCGTCATGGAGCCAGGCCCTTACCTGCCCTGCAACCAGGAGATGTTGTATCCTCCAAGTTGGACTATGAAAAGTCATGGTCCTTGCCAGCGGTGATCTCAAGCGAGAGCACCACCCCGAGATCCTTCGTCATCAGGACGCAGCACGGAGCGGAGCTGCGGCGGAACCGCCGTCACCTCCAACCAGGGCCGGTTTCCCAGCCCATCCCAGCAGCACACGGGGATGTCACAGGGACAGACACACACTCTGACGGAGCCACCGTGTTAGAGACTGTCCCTGTGAGTCAGAGTGTGGCTACACCCACAACCCTTCTACCCGGTCAGACTGTGACCAGATCTGGACGGGTGTGCAGGCAAATCGACAGGCTTGACCTGTAAATGAGTGCAGATCATATGGCCTTTGGGGGAGGGGAGAGAAAAGAAAGTTGTATTGACATTGATGTGATACTGTTGATTTGTGAAAAAAAAAAAAAAAAAAAAGAGTTGTATTGACATTGATGTGATACTGTTGATTTGAAAAAAAAAAAAGAAAAGTTGTATTGACATTGATGTGATACTGTTGATTTGTGAAAAAAAAAAGTTGTACAGTTGTACATGTTGATAATGTTTATTTGTTGGTTGAGTGGAAAGAGACCATTGCATGTTGAAATGTCTCCATTTAAATTCATTTAAGTTAATCTTGGTTTATATTATGTGCTGTTTGAATAGCCATTTTCAGTTAAACTGTTCCTGTGATGTTATTGACATAACACTCAAAAGAGGGGGAGATGTCATATACGGTAGTTTAATGTGCTTGCGCATATACTGTGGGTTATACGGTAGTGCCAGTTACACATGTGGGGAGACGCACGGTGAGCCATTAAAGAACCAGTTGAGCATCTACGAAGCCTCTTTAGCATTACTTTACACCATTCATAGCGATATTGTGGTTATTAACTTATTACACGTAACATAGTTCGTAATGTAAAAGTTACATCGGTTTTGTTTGTTTACACAAACTATCTACGTAGCATGTAACTTCAGCGAAAGCCTTAACCTTAGCTTGGCTTGTCCATCAAAACGATATGTATAACATACACAAGACATGGCTTTCGAACAGCCAGCGACTGGCTCTAAATCTTCAGAGAAAAGGACAGCTCATCAGAGAAAAGCACAGCTTCATTAGCGACTGCTTGCTACGCTGACTAGTGATGTGTCGTTCGTGAACGATTCGTTCATTTTGAACGAATCCTTACAAGGACTCGAGAGTAACGAGTCCTTTCAAAAAAAGATTCGTTCATTTTCTCGTGTAGTGATGTGTCGTTCGTGAACGATTCGTTCATTTTGAACGAATCCTTACAAGGACTCGAGAGTAACGAGTCCTTTCAAAAAAAGATTCGTTCATTTTCTCGTGGCCACGCATTGGGACTTGCATAGGCTCAGCCAAGGAAACAGAAATGATTCGTTGAATGCAGGTCACGTGGGAAATGATCCTTCTGCCAACCAAGTGGTACCAGTGCTGAGCCTATGCAGGTCACGTGAAAAATGAACGATGAACGATGAACGAATCATTGATCTACTCGCTACCAGTGCTGAGCCTATGCAGGTCACGTGAAAAATGAACGATGAACGATGAACGAAAGATTTACCCGAAGACTCGGTTGGCAGATGAACGAAACATTGACCCGAAGACACGGTCGGGAGGTGAACGATTCGTTCATCTGCCGGATACAGATCTTTAGATCATTTTTTCACGTGACCTGCATAGGCTCAGCACTGGTAGCTAGAGAAAACAGAAATGATTCGTTCATTTTGACTGGGTCTTCGGATACGGATCTTTGGATCATCTTTGTGTTATTATTTATTATATGCAAAGAGTCAATTATTAATACATGTAACATGGTGCAATATTGGGATTTTGGGTTATAATAAAAACATTTTACATCACATTTTATTTGGCATTTCATTCAAAGCGACACACTAACTTCTAGATGGCTTGCAGGTCACCTAGTGCAAAACTGTGGGGGAGGGTGGAGAAGGGCCACGGTCCCCTTGGAGACAGCCATGACTGACAGCTTTTGTGTGGCAGATCATATTTTTTAAAGAAAACCTCTATTAAATACAGTACAACATGACAGTTTGTATGGTTTTAAATTGTCATTTATTATCACACTGGCATTTAATTATCACGGCAAACAATTACACTGCACTAAACTGTAAGTGTAAATGTAAAGTGAAAATAACAAAACCAGTCATTATGACTTGTGAACGAATATAATTCACGTTTCTATACTAAAAACAGCGGTCACGCGAAAGAGAATAAGGTAACTGTTTCCTCTACTAAACCAATGCAGGTCACGTGAAAAATGATCTAAAGATCTGTATCCGGCAGATGAACGAATCGTTCACCTCCCGACCGTGTCTTCGGGTCAATGTTTCGTTCATCTGCCAACCGAGTCTTCGGGTAAATCTTTCGTTCATCGTTCATCGTTCATTTTTCACGTGACCTGCATAGGCTCAGCACTGGTAGCGAGTAGATCAATGATTCGTTCATCGTTCATCGTTCATCGTTCATTTTTCACGTGACCTGCATAGGCTCAGCACTGGTAGAGAAAACAGAAATGATTCGTTCATTTTGACTGGGTCTTCGGATACGGATCTTAGGATCATTTTTCACGTGACCTGCGCTCAGAAGAGGAAACAGAAAGGATTTGTTTACCTCGTTCACTTCGCGTGGCTAGGTTTAGTAAGACGTGAATGATATTCCTTCACAGGTAATAATTACAGGTTTCGTTATTTTAACTTTTTAGTACTTTACTTAGAGTTCAGCGTAATAGTTATGCCGTGATAATTGAATGCTAGTGTGAAAATAAAGGATCACTTCAAATCATCCAGACTGTCATGATACATTATTTTAATGCAGGAATTTATCTTACCACCCCCCCCCCCCCCCCCCCCCCGAAAATGAACGAATGACTCGAAAAAAGATTCGTTCATTTTACTGAACGAGATTCAAAGAACCGAGTCGGTAAAATGATCCGAACTTCCCATCACTAACGCTGACTGAAGTAATATACCATATAACGTAATGTGAGGCTCGACAACCACATCAAACGACTTGAAGCGACTAATGGAAATAAAACATTGTGACTGTCTAAGAGAAAAATAAAAACATGTCGTAGTTACTTACTTTAACGAGTTGTCACTAAGGGGGGCGGGGCTTAGCCATAGGTCAATTGGCCAACGTCCACTAGCACTCTGCGGCTGGATTGGCCCACATCTATTAGGCTAATACGTTGCTAATGAATTTGGAAGGCGAGGATTGGCCGAGGAGAGCCGACTATCCTGAGCCAAGTAGCCCGCCATTCTATGACAGCTTTGAAAGTAGACATGGGCAATTAGCTCTCCAGAGTCCCATGATTTGTTACTGTGTGTAGCTCACAGATAGGTGGCACTGAAATAAGGAAAAAGGAACAATTCCAGTGAATCTTTGGCTGTGAAACAAGTCGGATTTTCTTCTCTCTTTGTCATCTCAATCAGGTTATAGGTTCATATGAATTCAAAAGATTACGAGCTAGCCAGGAGTCGAACCTAGAATCTTCTGATCCGTAGTCAGACGCGTTATCCATTGCGCCACTAGCCCCGTTTTGCTTATGTCATCGAAGCCCATTTTATTTTGTTTTATCAATATGTGTAGTGATTCATTTCGGAGTAAAGGCTGTTACTCGCACACTTCACATAACGCAGATTAATTATTATAAAAGTATTTATACTGATCGGTACCATTCTAATCGATAGGTGTGTTGCTAACGCGTTTTAAATATTTTAAATCTGTTACATTCAGCCAACGACGCACACCCCGGAAAAGGAAGGGTGTGTTCACTTTGAAACGCTGGCGGGAATTAAAGAGTAAGTTAGACGACATTACGACTAGGTAAATTCGCTTTATTTATGTAAAATTCATATCAATGACAAATTCCAAAATAATTTCCACATTCCATGTCGTTAAGTCTGTGAGTAATATGGTACACGGTTTAGCTAGTTTGGGTGTCCTGGCTTAGCTAACTAAGGCGATAGCTCGACTTGCGTTACTTATAGGTAGGTTAGCTAACGTTATTTAACATTCTTGACCACCTACATTACGTTTTAGCTAACATTTATATGTTACCGAAATGTGTCATCTCGACAGGTCAAAGAATTAGAGAATAAGGCTAGTCTTGTTATCTAACAACTTCAGTCAGTGTTGCCTGTTCATTTAACATTAGCCTTCTCCATTCTCAGTTGTCGAAGTATGGTATGTTTATTAGTTAGCTGGCTAATGGACGTGAGGACGCACGTATGAACCACAAAACCATCGCAGTGTTAAGCCAAAATTTAAAACCATAGAAATTCAGGATGAGAGTTGACACTGAGAATATCATCAGTCTGTCTGAGAAGGACAGTACGCACGAACTGCAGGAATACCTGAGCTCTGTGACTCCTGAGCAGGTTAGTGCGCATACACTGATTACACCTATCACAAGTTGCTTACTTTACGTGCGTGCATTAATCTGGTCAGCAGGTTGATTTAGCTAAATTCTCCCAACTGTGGCATGTTTTTCAGCTCACCACAGTGATTACAAACACTGCACTTAAAGGCAAAGATATTGGAGCTCTAATCAAAGCCTTTTTTAAAGGTAATTATACATCAGCTGGTGCCCTATGTTGTGTAACATACAGCTGCTGTGGGAAATTAATCTATGACATACCCAACACTGTTTTATTTAGGCTCTCCACCCAGCCTTCCTAATGGGGTGTCTCGGCGTGCTCTGCTGTACCAGCACTGCATCTCTCTGTGCGACTCAGGGGACCTACAGACAGAGGTGGCTTCAGATATCATGGGCTTGCTGATGTTGGAGGTGAGTGTTTGAAGGTGTATTGCTGTTTCACCTTGTTCAACTGTGTTAAAGTTAACAGACATGGCCTCTGTTCTATGGATTTCCTAGACACACAGCCTCCCTGGGCCTTCCCTGGCACAGCTGTCATCTCTGTATGTAGATGCCATTAAGGCAGGGAAGATGGGAAATGGAAAATCCTTGGAGCTCTTCCCAACCATCTTAACTGCACTCGCAGGCACCAAGGCCCTTGCCTATGGTAAAGGTGAGAATGCATCATTCACATCAAGCTGTCTGACATACCCCATCCTGTATCTCAGCCAACTGGCTTATGCACAGAAGGATCACAAGGTTATTGATTCACTTCTTAGACATCACAAATAGAATTGCCATGTCTGAGGTTGCCACGGTGTTGCAATTTGGCAATCATTAGGTCAAATGATTAAATGTGATTGTTGGCCCTTTTTGCTCTTCTGTGTGCCTGTAGGAGAACTGAGTGGAGAGGAGTACAAGAAGCAGCTCATCAACACTCTCTGCTCTAGCAGGTGAGCACATCCCCATTTAAAACAC
The DNA here is from genome assembly GCF_900700415.2 of Clupea harengus. Taxonomy (NCBI): domain Eukaryota; kingdom Metazoa; phylum Chordata; class Actinopteri; order Clupeiformes; family Clupeidae; genus Clupea; species Clupea harengus. The sequence continues at coordinate 23,590,985 of NC_045154.1, forward strand.
TGTGTTGATACACTGTATGTACAGAAGCTAACATAAAATATTGGTCAATAGAATATACTTTATACATCTACATTCATCTTTGAACAGGTGGGATCCCCAGTATGTTATTCACCTGACGACCATGTTCAGGTAAGGGCAGTATGGTATTATATGATTTCTTTCTCCAATAGTGTTTGAATCAACACGATGAAGAGAGGAGGCAAAAACGGACTGTTCAAAGTAACGTGGTGTCATAAACATTATTTTTGTATTATAATGGCTGACCCACTGGAGAATCCTAGTTGCAAACTACACCTATAACTCCACATTTCCTATTGTCAGGGATGTGCCCTTGTCACCAGAAGAGCTGCAGTTTGTTATAGAGAAGGTGCTGAGAATGTTTGAGAAGCTGGAGCTTCAGGAAATCCCCCCACTGATCTATCAGCTCCTGCTACTGTCATCCAAGGTTGGATAATTGTGTTTTAGCTTTCAATATAGCCAACATAATGATCTCTTTCTCTCTCCCTCTCCCCCCTCTCTCTCTCTCTCTTTTTTTTCTTGCAATGATAAAACAAAAGGTTTTCTCTCTTCTCTATTTCTGTCATTGTTTCAGGGTTGTAAGAAACAGATGCTGGAGGGAATTATTCGATATTTTGAGCAGCAGGATGAACAGCAGAAATCGGAGCAGATAGAGGGGGAGTGAGTATTGTTCTGGGAGACATCTGTGTGACCCTCATGAAAGCTGCCCTCATTTATGCCAATACTGTGACAGTACAGGATGGTGATACTAGTGTTGTTTTGTGAGCTGTGAGGATAAATGCTTTCCTTTAAGTCGCATACCTTTTCAGTTAAATGTAGCTCGTAAAACTGAATCTCTATGGTATGTCTATGCTGTTCATGAACAATATACGTCCTACTGTTGGATATCTGTAAAATTCAGAGCCCAGGGTCTGAATCCTGGGTTTAAGTGATCTGGCTTTCGAAATCACTGGCAGAGTAGGCAAATGTCTAAGCTCACACTTGTGTAACTCTGATGTTACAGGAACCTGGATGTCGAGGTTCAATCCATCCCTCAGGACCAGCTGCGGCACGTGGAGGGAACGGCCATCTTGCACATTGTGTTTGCTGTTCGGCTTGATCATGAGCTTGGCAAGGAATTCCTCAAAACCATGAAGGTTGGGTTCATTGTTAACGTGTCGGTCATAACTACTAAGCCTTTACCCCGGTAGCCCTCATTGTTTTGAGACGTGCTTGGAGGTGTCAATGAGCCGGTGGGGCCTTAGGCTCACAGAGTGTTAAATGTCCAATTTCTGCAGGCGTCTCTTGGTGAGCCGTCGCGAGTGCTCTGCTCCTTCAGTATTGCCCAGCTGCTTTCTTTGTCTCGGATCCAGCGTCTGGAGGAGCAGGTACTGATTCTCACCTCACAACTGTCTCCTGTGCTCTGTGCAGTGAATTCCTGCGTATTGCGGTCTTGCATAAACAGTCTACGGTGGCTTATAGACGTGATGTCTTCGTCTGATGAGCTCTGTTGTCTCCCCTGGTCAGGTGTTTGACTTCTTGAAAGGGTCCATCATAAAGTGCTTCAAGGACGAGCAGGTGCAGCAGGGCTCGAAGTTCTTGCAGGATCTGGTGGCTCCACCCTGTAGCGTATCCACTATGATTCTGGAGACTGTGAAAAACAGGTCAGAGTGATATTTTGAATGCATGTCATGATAAAGCTTATATTTTTAGATCACTTAAAGGACCAGTGTGTAGAATTTAGGGGGCTCTATTAGCACAAATGGAATACAGTATTCATAATTCATAATTTTTCTCACACACTCACGCCACTCGCTCAGACACTCACAGCACTCACTCACACACTCACTCTCCTAATACTTGGAATACTTCAGTTTGTTACAATCTGATCAGATGTCACTGGATCCTACACACTGGTCCTTTTAATGTTAACTGTCATTTTTCAATATTTAATGATTCATGTTATCATACAGCTTGAAAATTGAATTAATCCTCAAACCCTTTTTCTACAACTTCTGTCTCAGTGTCATAACTTGACATTCATTTTCAGCTTTAGTATTTTGTATAGTGATGTATGCAGGTTTCAAAATTTCTGTTTAGGACAGTAGGTTAAGTCAGATCTCTTGATGTTTTCAGTGTGTTTGGTTGGGACCATGTCACTCAAGGACTGGTGCAGTTAGGCTTCATACTCATGGACTCCTTTGGGCCGAAGCCTGGGCCCTTTGGAAAGACGGCAGAGGCTCCCAGCTCCTCAGTAAGGAGCCCAACTCAACTGGCATGTCAGCTTGGTGGCCAAATCCTCCTGGAAGGTTTCAAGGTAATGCTCACCCTCCAGTGTTCCTTGTGGAGAATCACACTTCCTAATCCAAATGTATATAGACCCTAAACAACTCATTCAGCATTGATGGAATAGGTTTTTACATAAGGTACACTGAGGTACCCCTCAGAGTCTACAGATTATGTTATGTTCAATAATAAAAAATATTTAGCTATTGTATTTTTATGTGTCAAATTCATTTCTTCATTGATGCAGAACTAAACAGGTCTTGTGTATAAGTTCTAGTGATGGGAAGTTCGGATCATTTTACCGACTCGGTTCTTTGAATCTCGTTCAGTAAAATGAACGAATCTTTTTTCGAGTCATTCGTTCATTTTCGGGGGGGGGGGGGGGGGGGGGGGGGGTGGTAAGATAAATTCCTGCATTAAAATAATGTATCATGACAGTCTGGATGATTTGAAGTGATCCTTTATTTTCACACTAGCATTCAATTATCACGGCATAACTATTACGCTGAACTCTAAGTAAAGTACTAAAAAGTTAAAATAACGAAACCTGTAATTATTACCTGTGAAGGAATATCATTCACGTCTTACTAAACCTAGCCACGCGAAGTGAACGAGGTAAACAAATCCTTTCTGTTTCCTCTTCTGAGCGCAGGTCACGTGAAAAATGATCCTAAGATCCGTATCCGAAGACCCAGTCAAAATGAACGAATCATTTCTGTTTTCTCTACCAGTGCTGAGCCTATGCAGGTCACGTGAAAAATGAACGATGAACGATGAACGATGAACGAATCATTGATCTACTCGCTACCAGTGCTGAGCCTATGCAGGTCACGTGAAAAATGAACGATGAACGATGAACGAAAGATTTACCCGAAGACTCGGTTGGCAGATGAACGAAACATTGACCCGAAGACACGGTCGGGAGGTGAACGATTCGTTCATCTGCCGGATACAGATCTTTAGATCATTTTTCACGTGACCTGCATTGGTTTAGTAGAGGAAACAGTTACCTTATTCTCTTTCGCGTGACCGCTGTTTTTAGTATAGAAACGTGAATTATATTCGTTCACAAGTCATAATGACTGGTTTTGTTATTTTCACTTTACATTTACACTTACAGTTTAGTGCAGTGTAATTGTTTGCCGTGATAATTAAATGCCAGTGTGATAATAAATGACAATTTAAAACCATACAAACTGTCATGTTGTACTGTATTTAATAGAGGTTTTCTTTAAAAAATATGATCTGCCACACAAAAGCTGTCAGTCATGGCTGTCTCCAAGGGGACCGTGGCCCTTCTCCACCCTCCCCCACAGTTTTGCACTAGGTGACCTGCAAGCCATCTAGAAGTTAGTGTGTCGCTTTGAATGAAATGCCAAATAAAATGTGATGTAAAATGTTTTTATTATAACCCAAAATCCCAATATTGCACCATGTTACATGTATTAATAATTGACTCTTTGCATATAATAAATAATAACACAAAGATGATCCAAAGATCCGTATCCGAAGACCCAGTCAAAATGAACGAATCATTTCTGTTTTCTCTAGCTACCAGTGCTGAGCCTATGCAGGTCACGTGAAAAAATGATCTAAAGATCTGTATCCGGCAGATGAACGAATCGTTCACCTCCCGACCGTGTCTTCGGGTCAATGTTTCGTTCATCTGCCAACCGAGTCTTCGGGTAAATCTTTCGTTCATCGTTCATCGTTCATTTTTCACGTGACCTGCATAGGCTCAGCACTGGTAGCGAGTAGATCAATGATTCGTTCATCGTTCATCGTTCATTTTTCACGTGACCTGCATAGGCTCAGCACTGGTACCACTTGGTTGGCAGAAGGATCATTTCCCACGTGACCTGCATTCAACGAATCATTTCTGTTTCCTTGGCTGAGCCTATGCAAGTCCCAATGCGTGGCCACGAGAAAATGAACGAATCTTTTTTTGAAAGGACTCGTTACTCTCGAGTCCTTGTAAGGATTCGTTCAAAATGAACGAATCGTTCACGAACGACACATCACTAATAAGTTCATGTGTTGGACCAAACTGTGCGTTTTCAGATGCATGAGCAAATCAGAGGGGAAATTCTTGAGCAGGTTCTGAATCGGCTGGTCACAAAAACAGCTTCTCCAGTCACTCATTTCATCGGTAAGGAATCTGGTTCCCATGCTTCTCTCAAATGGGGTTCTGCAGCTGTACACTGTGTGGCTCTAAGTGGGCAGATTATTTTATTAAGATTATTTTCTTGCACTGCACCTCCGACACCCTTATCTCTCACCCTCTCAGATCTTCTCTCCAGCATGGTCACCTCTGCACCCATGATCCTACTGGAATCCTCCCCCAAGGTGATGGAGACCTTCGACCAGCTGTCCTACCTTCCTCTCAGCACTGTGGAGGGGCTCCTGAAGGCTGTGCAGGTGAGAGCTCAGACCGACCAAGCGATATTACTTTAACCAATTCGTACACAAATTCTGATTCCCCATACATCCTCACATTGACTTCCTGCCTTTTGGAGAAGGTTAGATTTGATCAAGAAAAATGTCACTTCATGACCTGGTTGCCATCAATGCTGACAGTTCTATGTTAATGTGGTTCTTCTTTTCCTTCCCCCAGCCACTTCTGAAAGTTAGCATGGCGTTGAAGGACTCGCTGATCATTGTGCTCAGGAAAGCAATGTTCTCTAGGTGCTGCCCTGTTTTACTGTAATTCTGTAGTTTTGTCATCATCCTTTAGCTTCATGCATCTCTCAGCAGTTTACTCATTAGTTGGAAACTGTGTGTCCTTCTCATGATCTGTCTTGCCTACTTTCTCTAAATGTTCCTCTCCCATTACAGTCAGCTGGATGGGAGGAAGTCTGCTGTGTTGGGTTTTCTCCTACTGCTGAAGAACTTCCGGGTTCTGGGCAGCGTTTCCTCCAGCCAGGCCAGCCAGGCCATCACGTCCAGCCAGGTGGGAGATGGTGGCTTTGCTTGGAGCTTCTGGCGTGCCTCTGCTCCCTCTGGCATGCCTCTGCTCCCTTGACTCCCATTGTATTCACTGTACTTTCCTGTCTCTCTTAGATCCAGGCAGATGTCCACTCGCGCTACAATGCAGCGGCCAACGAAGCCTTCTGCCTGGAGATCCTTAGCAGTCTGCGGCGCTGCCTCAGCCAGCAGGCTGACGTGCGCATCATGCTGTACGAGGTCATGACCTTTTTCATGTAGTCCAAATCCCCCCTCTCTCCCCCCCCCCCCCCCCCCCCCCCCCCCCCCCACTTCCCCTTTGAACTCTACACTTCCATCCCTGGGGCTCTGTTTCATAATGTCGGTGCCTGTCTCCCTGTTCAGGATTTTCATGACGTCCTGCGACGCAACTCCAAGCTGGCAAGCTCCATCATGCAGACTCTTCTGTCCCAGGTGTGTGAGCTCTTCAGTTGTAAATTGGAAAAAAGTACTCGTCCTCGTCCTCGTCCTCGTCATCCACAGTTAATTTGATCTCCATGACTTTGTATTTCAGCTGAGACGCTACTATGAGCCAGAGCAGGACTTGCTTCCTCCACTGAAACTGGAGCCCTGTATCAGTGCACAAGGAGACCATGTGTTTCTCCAAGAACCCCTGGTAATCTTTATATATCTTATTCCTATTTTTATTTATATATTTTATTTCTATTACCTTGCTGCTGTTACACCTGAATTTCCCTACGGGGATTAATATAGTTATTATATTATAAATTATTGGATAAATCTATGATATGAAGACAAGACATGAAGTCTGTTTTCCTATATAACATAGTTCCCTCCTGTGATGCACTGTCTGCATCAGTAGAGAGAGATATGTGTGCAGTTCACTAGGACACTTTATCCCCCCCGGTTTGAACTGTAACGGTACGGATACATGCCAGCGAAGCGAAACACAAAGTTAGCTCAGGATTAAATATCTAACATACCAGGAATAACAACAACCCCTTACAAGGCCCTCCAACCTAAACCACAGAACGAGCCATAGTCCTGCGATTTTCAAACCGTCAGACACAACACCAAATAATCTGATTGGCCACCCCCGGTGAAATTCGCTCCTCATTTGCATAGGATTAAACTTTCCCCAACTTTTTTTCCGTCCGCTTTGCTCAATTCGCTCGTCTACGTCACAATCGCCTCTAACAGAAATTAATGGGATATAGAATTTCGCTTCGCTGGCATGCATCTGGCCCGTAAGGCAGCTGACTTGCACTCTGAGGCAGCTGAGTTTGTGTCTTTGTCTCGTCCCAGTCCCACCTGCTGTCCTGCACGGTGCACTGCCTGCTCTGGTACCAAGGGCTGCACGCAAGACGACCCAATACAGGGGATGAGGAAGATGATGACGACGATGAAGACGAAGGAGGTTTCCAGACAGAGCTGCAGACCATGCTTGAGAGCGTGACCAGACGCATGGTGAAGAGCGAGTTGGAGGACTTTGAGCTGGTGTGTAGCAACTGCGGAGAGACAGGAGGTGGTCCGTGGGTCAGTAGTAAAATTGAGTGTTGAATTTGCTCACCATAACGGAACGCAACTTATGAAATGTTTGCAGGACAAATCGGCTGAGTTCTCCATGGCCTCCAGTGTGGGCGTTAGGAACAGCATCTTCGCTGCCCTGCTGATGGGCCTCTACGAGGTTCTCATAGAGTACAACTTCACATCCGCCAACTACAAGTATTCCCTTCCTCTTCTAATTTAGTCAAGATGAGCCTTTCAACACAAGATGATGATGATGATGATGATGATTTATTGTGTGCTGTGTGTGTGTGTGTTATTTCCTGGGCAGTAAGAACCGATTTGAGGAGCTTCTTCAGCTCTTCAGCAGGTACCAGAAGCTGTGTGAGATTGTAAAGGAGAAGGCAGGGAAGAGCAGGGCTTCCAGCAAAGCCCCACGCAGCCTGCTATCTCTGGGCTTCATCTCCTCGCTGCTGTATGCGCTCTTTAGGTATGAGCCTCCATTGCTATGTATTATACTGCGCGTCTCTGTGTGGAAGCACTGTACTGCAGCTGAATCTGTATGTACAATTGCACTGCGTGTATGTACATGGCAGCTGTCAATAGCGTGTATTTGTGTATGTAATTATACATACATACATACAATTGAGGGGATGTTATGTTGTAGTGTTATATATATATATATATATATATATATACTGGCAAGTGAAACTGTGTGTGTGTGTGTGTGTGATACAGAGACAGCACTCAAAGCCGAGAGGAGAGTCTTGCCGTGCTGCGGGGTAGCGCAGACTTCATGCGCTACGCCGTTGGAGTAACCGTGCACAAGATTCAGCAGCTGGAGGAGACGGGACACACAGATGGACCAGACGGACATCATGCTGACAAGGCATTCCACCACCTCTGTGACATCACCAGGTCTCACTCACATCTGCAAACATACACACACACACACACACACACACACACACACACACACACACACACACACACACACACACACATAATGATAAACTATCAAAGAATATAATGGGGGGGGGGAAACAGTTGAGCTGACGGTTGTTTCCCCTTTGCCCTGGGTAGTGTGCTGATGTGGAGGTACACCAATGTCCCGCCGGCTGCAGAGGATGCTGGGAAGAAGACGGGCAGCCGCAGTGTGTCCGTGCTGTGCCTGGAGGGACTCCTCAGGGTCTTCACCACCGTGCAGCAGCGCCATCCCACCAGGCTGGCACAGCTACTGGGTGCCATCGGTCAGAGATGCCTCCAGCCTTTTCACACCTTTGTGTCCCCGTTGGACATTCTCACCATCATAATCCTAGATTCACACCTCAGATGACCTTTACCCAACCCCTCCACTCATCCTCACACCCTCTAGTCAAATCAAAGTTTATTTATATTTCAACTTTATAATTGAAACTTTATTTATATAGCGCATTTCATACCAAGAGGCAACACAATGCGCTTAGACACTCTCGAACAGGGCAGATAGGTTTACCTGGATGGTCTGACTGAATCTGATTGAACTACATCACCACTGGCACAAGCCATGCCAATTCTTCTCATCCTCCTGCAATCCAGCAGATAGAAGTTGTTTGAATAGAATAGAATAGAATAGAATAGAAAAGCCTTTATTGTCATTGTATTTATACAACGAAATTTTTAGTGCTTCTCCGGTTGGTGCGACGAGGGACAACATATAACACAACAACAACATATAACACAACAATATTACAACTATCTAAAAACAGTAGGAATAGCTTAAAATATATATATATATATATATATTAAGAGTTGAACAAAGTGCGGTGGTATAGATTAAAGTACTTCAATAAATACATCAACAGTACGTGGTGGTGGTGACGTACATTTGTTTTCTCCTCATCAGATGTCATGGAGGAAGAGGGAGGCGAGGCAGGCGACGGCCTCGTAGAGAAGCTTTCGTTCTACCTGCGCCAGTTTCAGGTGTGGCCATACACGGCAGCTTTCTTGTCTTGAAGCTGAGGCATGCCTGGTGAGTTTTCTCGTGTGTGAATTGTGTTTTGTCTGCCCTTCAACAGCGCTCCTTGATGACCCAGCTGAGTGGGAGTGAAGAGGACTTCAGTAGTCGGGAGGCCCAGCTGTTAGTTGGGGTTCTGGCTGTGCTGTCATGCCGGTTAGAGTCTGGCTCCCCACAGGTACCAGTACAGCTCTCCCACTTCAATTTGTGATAACCATCAATCACTGACACGTCTCACTAATGGAAAGCCTATGGACATCTGTCATTCAACCCTGTCCTCTCACCTCCTTTAAAACAAAGGTGGCCCTTACTTTAACTCTTAATTAACATTAAGCCCACTTGTGTGTCCTGAACTTCTCACCACTACCAGTGAATCCAGTGATCCCTGAAGGTGTTTTTTTAGTAGCTGTGAAAGTGTGCTGCTCCAAATGACCTCAGTAATGCTGAACATAGGTGCTCCATCTAACTTGCCTCATAAAGATGTTTTTTTATTTTTTTATTCACAGTTGGAGCAGATGATTACCTGGACACTTAAAATCTGCAAGGAGACCAGTTTTGGTAAGTTCTTGACCAACCTTGACCAGATGAGAAGGAAGCTATATTTTCATCGGCGATTCATTTTAAATATACTGCCTTGTTCAGTGTGGTATTGTACATTCAAGACCTCATTACATTCTGTAGAAGTGTTGGAGTTAGTGGTGTGGACTAAAACTCTGCTCTCTCTCCTCAGAGGACGTGGCTCTGACGAAGGGGCTTCTGTCGCTGCTCTTCTCTCTGCTGGCCCTACAGAGGAGCCCTGTGGCTGAGCTCTGGGAACTCTGCCAGGACATTCACAGTCAGCTGGGAGATATTGACCAGGTGGGGGGACCGCTTTCTCTCCCACTCTCTGCACGCATGTTGTACACTATACACACATCCTAGCTGCTCTGTCACACCGTTTCCTAGACACTTGTCTGGATATTGATGTGTGCTGTCACACACACTTCACACACACACACACACACACACACACACACACATCTCACACGACACATGCATCCTTAGTGCTTGTGATGTCATAGTTTTCACCTCCCTTGTATGGATCTCCTGTGAGCCCCTATAAGGATGGTGGATTGTTTGGCCCAGTAACTGGGAGTTACTATTAAAATGTCATAATTTATCAACAAAGACTTGGTCAAGTGTAAATGTGGAGTATTTGCCATGATGAGCCCATATACTAAGACTCCCATATGTAACATGGAGTGATTGATCATTTTGTGGCGTGCGTAATTGATTTTGTGGTGTAAATATTGATTTTGTGGGGTGATTGATTGATTGTGGTCTTTCTTCTTCCAGGATGTGGAGTTGGAGAAACAGTCCCATTTTAATATTGTCTGCATGAAGACTGCAGCCCCGACCACAGTGAGCACACATGCGTACATTATCACAATTGCCTTGGGCTTTGTTGTTGTACATATATGTGCGCTTTCATATGTGTATTAAGTGGGTAAATGGCATCAACAATTACTTCTGTATGTATAGCGTCAGATGTGTGGTATATGTCGCAAACGTGCACACAAGCAAATTACATTATTCCACATGTGCAGACTGCCACTCGCAGCAAGAGTGTTTCTGCTTGGCGAGTGCAGACACAACATGTAACACATCTGACGTCCCTCTCTCTCTCTCTTATTCTTAATGCTTCAGTGTTTCAGAGAATTTTGTTATTATTATTTCGCAGCTGCTGGTGTTGGCGCAGGTGGGCCGTTTGCTGGATGAGGTGGACTGGCTGATCACCCAGAAGAAAACCCAGGCAGCCTTGGACAAGGGCAATGCGGGTGAGTCTGCTGACCACAGGAGTTGCTTACATTTTCTCTCAAGTAGCATTAATAATTCATCATTATTCTGAATAATGAACTCCTCATTATGATGTTAAAGTAACACTATGCAACATTTAGACACTTTTTGAGGTATGGTTTATAGGCAGGTAGCTTTGGTACCTTCCTCAAATTCACTTTGATAGCATATGGTCATGTGAAGGACAGATAAACACCTGTGTCTTTCCCACTAGCCATTCAGCATATACCCTGTTCCGGGCTGGTACACCCTGCGAAAATTGAACAAAAGCTTTCACAGCATGACATTGCCAGCTATACTGCCAAAAGACACCAGTTAGTGTGTTGGCAAGCTTCTATCAGAGTCAACTGGGCTGTTGGTGGTGTTTGCAAGGTTTTTGCATACCTTTTAGGTAGTTAGCTTGCTAGTTTTGGAACAGAACTCCTTATTGCTGCTTTAACTGATCAATCTCTTGCATAGTTAGGTAGCTAGATTTATGTTTCTGATATGAACAGGGATATTATTAGTGGGGATTTTAGAATGGTGTTGTTATCTAGATATTGAATAATGATGTTGAAAGATAATTTAAAGGAGCGTTTAAGTTTTCATGAGCAGTTGCTGAAAAGTTTAGTTTATTGTAAAGGTGTGCAAATGCTAATTTATTTCCTAGCTGCTGTGTGTATGTGGGTGTCGATATGTGTATGTAGGACTTTTATACTGTGTGTGTGTGTGTCAGATCTCTTGCAGGCGACTGGGCAGCAGGACCGCGTGCTGAAGGCAGTGACGCTGCAGTTGGGCACGCTGCTGACGGCGCTGCATGAGCTGCTGCAGTCGGCGCTGCCCCCCGGGGCCTGCACTGACACGCTGCTGCGCGACCTGAGTCGCACCTACGGCCTCCTCACCTCCCTGCTCAAATACGTCAGTCACCTCACCTGTTTATAGAGCTCTAGACCTACACCTCCCCTCTCCTCAGGCTGCAAGCAAAAACAATGCAGTGTTAAAAAACATATATATATATATATATATACACACACACACACACACACACACACACACACACACACACACACACACACACACACACACACACACACACACACACACACACACCAAAGTTTTTACATGGCATTTTATGGGTTTAAATTTTATGGCTCAACACTGTATCTACTGTTTAAAATCATCCCGAACCTTGCAAGGCCAATGGAATCGTCTCTGAAGTGGGTGGAATAGATCATAATAGACCTGAATAAATTCATAAAACTTGTGGAATGAGCCAATCTAGTCCAGCTCCGATATATGGGGAGGATGTCAACAAAAATACACCTCATCCCGCTCTTAATCCCGTAATTTGCGGAAGACTCAATACAGATCTTGGCAGCTCTCTCCTCAATACTGATTAATGTACAAACATTTATTCTGTCTACACAACTGGGACTATTCATCGATTCAGGTCCATTATGATCGTTTCCAGTCTGTCTCCTCTCTCTCTTTCCTTGCAGTACATCCAGCTGTGTGCGTCACATCAGAGCCAGCTTCCATCACGCCTAGAGAAACTGGTATGATACACCTCTTTGCCTATCTTTGTTTTTTGTTTGTTTGTTCCATTGAGTATGATGTTGTTCTGATGGATACACACGAGTTCACCGTAAATTGTATTTAGTTCATAAAAATCAATCATTATTCTGGCTACCCCCTCATTCCACTCACAATTTTGGGGAAAGCAGCCTTCCCCCCCACCCTACTGAAACTGAAATGAGAAGTTAATTTCCTACAGTGGTGATCATGATGTGCTGAACCTGGTGTGTGGCTTTCTTCCTACAGGTCAAACTTTCAGGGTCTCATCTGACTCCCCAGTGTTACAACTTCATCACCTATGTGCAGGTTAGCAACGTTAAGTGCATCTTTTTGCGAGTTGTGGTAGGGTTTGTGGGTCTCTCATGCATGTGTGAGAAAGGAAACACAAGTGGTGCATTCCACAATAGACTTGACTCCAAAATGAAAAAGTTCAAATATATAGTTCTTTAATTTCTGCATCTTTCTCAGACACAGACACACACTTGTCTTTTGTAATGTATCCGATTGAGTTGGAATGAAATCTCCATGACGACTGTCTCTTCCAGAGTGGTGAGGGGAGTGGAGGAGCCGAGAAGAAAAAGAAAAAGAAGGAAGAAGATGCTATGGTGGCAGCATCTGTAAGGACCCCGAATCTCCACTTCTGTTTTCAATATGGCTGCCCTATCTTGCTCCGGCACTGATTGTACTACGTATAGTCTCTGCGTTCTCTCAAGCTGTGTACTTTTCCCTCCCTGTCCAGGCTAAGGTCCTGCGTCAGACCAAAGTCGTCCCCAACCTCATCTTCAGCATAGAGCAGTACGAGAAGTTCCTCATTCTCCTCTCCAAGAAGTCAAAGGTAGGCACTTTTCCAAACAGATTGCATCCTACGCCTGGGTTATTTAACAGTGTAGTGGCAAACAAACACAGAACGTCATACATCTGTCACCCATCACATGGATATACTGTCAGTGCTTACTTAGTAAGAGTGTGTGTGTATGTATCAGATGGACACATCAGATGTATGTTTTTTTTTTTTTTCCTTCAGGTAAATCTGATGCAGTACATGAAACTGACTACTTCCAGAGACTTCCGCATCAACGCGGCGGCCCTGGACGCCGTACTACAGGAGCAGCAGGACCCTGACAGTCAGCAGGTAAGTGCACAGGTCTGACGCCAAGAAAACACCCTCCCAGGGTCTCTTCCTAGTAAACAAATGTGAAGAGGCTGTATGACGGCTGCCTCACCTAATGCGTGTCTTCCTTCAGACCACAGCTACCCAGACCCCCGAACAGAGTCAGGAACCCAAGAAGAAGAAGAGGAAGGTGTGAGGATGCTCGTGTCGTCTTCTCTACCCGTCCACCCTGCTGCAGCTTTGTCTGGTTAGGATCTAGTCCTGGCTCCATCCTGCTTTCTGCCCTTCTCCAGTGAGCCCTTGGTGATCTCCATGATCTGGTAGATATCCAAGGCTTCACCTGCAGAGAGATTGTTTCACACTATTAATGTTTTGTCTGTTTCATTCATGAATTCACTGACTTTTTTTTCAGTGTAGAACATTTAAAATATTTTATTGTTTGTAAAAGAAAAAAAAAAGTGTGTTTTCACTTAAACTAATTAAAAACACCCTACTTTTAAAAGTGTGCGGAACTCATTGTGTTATTACCACTTAAGGAAAACCTACTGGGGTACAGCATAAACTGGGGGAAGTGACACTTTTTTGTTAATTTGATGCTGGTCACCTTGGGCAAAGCCGTATCTGCGCTCGAGGCCCGTGGGGTTGGACGGAGTGACACAGTCCATAGTCACCTCCTTCCGCAGAACCTGGTCCACATCGACTGCGCTGAAGAAGGCCACAGACTGAGGGAGGTCCTCCAGGCCTATCTTGTAGGCAAACATGCATCTATGGATAAATAGAGACATCACCGGCTTCAGTGCTGAGCGGTTATGGCACAGTGGGTTGATTTGAGTGAGTTAAAGTTTAGGTTGATGAAACCTGTGGGATAAGGCTTGTGATTGCATATTCACATTTAATCATTTAGCAGACACTTTTATCCAAAGCAATGTACAAAGGAGAAAACAATCAAGCTACGAGCAATAGAGACCTAGTGTAACAAAAAATACTACTTTACATAAGGAATAAAAAGTGCAGGAATGTAACTACTGTAAGTGCGAGTTAAATGCTAGTTAGAGAAGATAGCATTAGAGCAGTGGTTCCCAAACTTTTTACAGTCCCGTACCCCTTCAGACATTCAATCTCCAGCTACGTTCTTTCTCCCCGCGTACCCCCTGAACCACTTTGCGTACCCCAGTTTGGGAACCGAGGCATTAGAGGAAAGATAAGGAGAGGGAAAGGAAGTGCAAGTTAGGAAAAGAGGTGCGTCAGGGTCTGACCTGGTCAACAGGTTGGTGATCTGCAGGGCTAGGGCTGCTCGATAGCGGTCCTCGCTACACACCAGGTAGCGCACCTCATCATGGATGCTGATGCAGAATCGTCCGTCAATGTCATGCTCCTCCAGCAGCCAGCGCATGGCGACCAACATCAGGTGCAGATAATCCACCGCTGAGCTCTGCACCACCCAATTCACTCGGCTGGTGATGAACTGACCGCACAAAAATCAGTTTTGACATTTGAAATAGCCTTGGGTACTATGTACTACAATTTACCTATATAAGGCCACGGTATTATACATGAAATACATGAAGTAACCTATATTACTGAAACTCCTCATTTAAAATCTTTCATAAGTACAGTATTATTACGGCTACTGAGAGACTCAAAGCAATGTTTTGTGTTCATTTGACAGTGGACATCATAGTGAGTTGGTAGGATAGTTGCATTGTTGTAGTATCTATTGTAGAGGAAAGTCTAGGTAAATTCACGGAATGAGGAAGTTGTTGGTATTGTAATAGGTCTCACTTCGTCCCCCACTGCGGAAGGTTCCAGGGCTCGTGAGATCCTGCACCCCAGCACAGGGGTGGCTGGCTCAGGGGAGAGGGCGATGTTCTCCAGCTTGTTGAACATCTCTGACTCCGTGCCGCCTGCCCAAACACGCTTCCCAGCTATATCCCACCTGCGCCTGCGGGAACTGCAGGGCAGAGAGAAACTCCTGTAAACATTCTCATGAGCACACCACCTGCTAATCATCAGTCAAGACCAGACAGACAATCAAGTCTATTGTCAGACTCTAGATCCCTCACCCTTGAGCCGCTGTCCGCTGTATCCTGCGCACATCCTGCATGGAGACACTTCCATCATCGGCCCTCTCCACCTCCATGCCCAGCTCCTTCAGCAGCCACTCCCCATCCTCGTTCAGTTGGCACCTGAGCACAGGGTCGCCCATGGAGAAATGCATCTCATTACCTTTGTCATTACTCATTACCTTTGACATTACCTTATGTAAAGTAGTACTTATTGGTACACTAGGTCTCAATTGCTCGTAGCTTGATTGTTTTCTCCTTTGTACGTCGCTTTGGATAAAAGCGCCTGCTAAATGACTAAATGTAAATGTATGTCATCACATGACTCAGAGATGGGACCACAAATGTTGGTACCCGTTCTATGTCAGCAATGGAAGGCCGGAAGGATCAAACTAGAATTGTTTCTCAATTTCAAGAAAATCATTTGGCTTGTTATCTTGAGTTAATAAAAATGTCTCTCATAGCCTTTGTAGATGAGTTTGTTATAGTTTGCTGGACCATTTCCAGGGCTTCCGGACGGCAATGGAATGAAGGATGGCGCCCCACCTGCGTAATCCTTTGGTGAGCGAGTACATGTGCCGGGCCTTGCTGGCGGCGTCAGGCTGACTGAGCCGGTGGTTGAACTGTATAAGCAGGCGCTCTGCAAAGGGCTGGCCGGCACCGTAGATGCGGCCATAGTTGAAGACCTTGGCGTGCTCGCGGCTGATGCCAACCGCATCTGCAGTGCGGCTGTGCAGGTCTGTGCCCTGACTCTTCTTGCCTTGGAGGGTCATCCAGCCGAATGCTGTGCAGCCTGGAAACATGACCAACCACAACATATAATAATTGTATTTCACTCACATGGAAGCAAACAACTTAACTAGACTGCAGTTTGTGGAGATGATGTGCACTGTCCACTTTCTATATCTCACCATGCATGGCAGCAAAGTGGGCCTCTCCTAAAACTGCAGCTATCCAAAGTTCCTGGGAATCCACGTCAGCCCCCACCAAGTGATACCCTGGAGGCACCTGCACCATGGCCTTCAGCTCACTGCCCACCCGGTCACGCTGATGGGCAAACATACGTAAGACACCACACACAGTCAATAAAGGACCTAGAAATGGCCTTCAGAGTTTTGAAGGCGACAGTTTCTATTACATAGCCCTTGATATATTGTAACTGCTGTATGAAATAGCATAGCAACATATATAGCAATAGATCAAGAGCAACTGTTCTTACATAAACGTAAGGTTATAGGTAGGATTAGGACTGGGGTTGGTGTTATATTAAGAGATTATCTAAGAGCTTTTGATTGAACATTTGAAAATGATGTGTATGTATGTATGTGTATGTATACGTATATTTTACAATACACGAGTAGGCAGACCTTACCCGAGCATTGCTAGCCGTCAGCCATGTTGCCTCCACAGCCCTACGAGTCACTGTTCCTGCAGTGATGACCTGTGGCAAGATGGCACCATACTGTCCCTCATCATCAAAATCATTATGTCTGTGGAGGGAGGGAGGGAGAGAGAGAGAGATGGATTATTCTTTGACTGGAATTAAAACACCACTATTTAGTTAATATCAAGCTTGCTGTACTGCCAAGTGGCGACGGATATTGCTGACAGACCTGCTCACAGTGCGAGGAAGCTCTCCCTTACGCAGCCAAACCACCTTCTGGGAACTAGAAGAGTTACGTGAGAGAGGACATCAATTTAAAACAGAAAAGAAAGATGACCCATGTTCATTACATCTTTTAAGACATAAATTCATATGGATTAGTGCCTAAATATGCTCTTCAGTTGAGTACTCAGGACATTAAAGAGGGTAGCTAACATGGCCTGACAGGAAGGTACCTGATGCGGTTCTGGGCATTTCTCCAGAATGAGATCATTTTATTAATTTCCAGAGCCCGAGTGGCATTTGTGCCCCCTCTGCCAGCCTGAAGGGTCCCGTCCTCCATCTTACTCAAGAAATCCTTGGAGAAAGGACTGCCCACATTGTTCTCATTCCCATCCTATTACAGATGAAACATTATTATTGAGGACATGATACTAGGTACACGTTATTTACAATGTCAATGTCAATGTACACACTAACAGCAATATACCTTATGAGGTAGTTTGAAAAACCAGCACCCTGGGATATTGACATCATTATATGGACCGTTCCCGTGGTGATAAGGGCACTGGCTTTCCTCTGGTGGACCATCATATTCGTTGAGCTCCTAAAACACAACATGAAGTGTCTGGATGAAAAAAGCCACAAAATAAATCACACTTAAAGAGAGTTTAGCAAACGGTTGCAGTACCTTGGCTTTCTTGACCCTTGACTTGCTTTTGACTACAAACTCATCCTCGGCCACATCGTCCAGGCGACCCAACTCCTCCGCCTGCTCAGACACACACAAGGTAGCTTAAACCACGTCACAGCTGACACGGAGACAACAGTCTCTACCTGAAACGTTAAGTATATGTCCAGAAATGCTTACCGTCTGCCACACAGCACTGTTACTCAGCATGAGGTCATCAGGCAAGGGTGTGTCCAAACACTGGGGCTGCTCCTTGCCTTTCTGCTCACAGTACTCTCTATAGATGCTTTCGATAGCCCTGTGAGTCAGCATTTATTTTCAAGGTCAGAACCACAGCTCTTCCAAATCCCCACAACGCCACAATCCCTGCCATGGCCATACAGAGAAGCTTCTGCTGAACATAATATTTGCCCATGGCTCACCTGTGTGGGCACACTGGGCCCAGTTCCTCCTCGTCAGAGTCCAGGTTGTCCTTGCGGCCAGGCACCAGGTAGCCCCAGGCGTGCTGCTCCGTGTAGTGCAGGGGGAAGCCATCCCAGGTCAGCCCCATCAGCTTGGGGGTCACCCTCATCTGCAGGCTGATCAGACTAGCCCCCGGTGACCAGTCCTCGCTCTCTGACAGCTTCACACACAGCTTACGATACCAGCTGAGTGTGAAGAGAAGATGTAATTTGACAAAAGGTAAATATCTCATTTTAAACCCATGAAATGAAGACTATTTAATTAGAAATCAAGGAAAACCGTATGATATTTCTGTATATGTTACTGTGAAAAGGAGGTCAGTCAGAACGCACCTAGGATGACCAGGCAGGTGCTGTCTCCTCTTGGGTAAGCAGCTGACTGTCTGCTTCAGTCTTTCCAGCACTTCTTTACTGGGGTCCACACCATTCAACTCCTCTTCAGACAAGGGGCCAGGATCTGCCAGGGCCAGAGACAAGATCATCTTCAATCTCCCTCCCAATGAATTTCTTAAAACATGTATTACGTGTCATTACTACTGCACACTACTGAGCATAAGGTGTGCTCTAAACAGGCACAATGCTGAAGCTGTTAACCTACAGTGTTGATGCGTTTTCTGTTATTTTCTATTAATCTCTTACTTACCCACATCCCAGTCAACTGATGGAATGGCAGGTGGTTTGTCCTCTTTGGCTGTATCTGCGGCCTTCTTTTTTTGAGCCACCTTTTTCTTTTTGAACTCTTGAACCTCCCAGTCCAAGTCCCACAGCCAGGGGTCTTCCTTGTACCTGACGGGATAAAATGGAACCAAAACCCATGGGTTTTTAAAAGGAATATTAAGTACATTGATTTTTACTGAATTTTTAATATATATTGAATACCATTGATTAACAAGAAAAACAATGGTCATCAAAGAGGGACTTCTTATACACCACAAGGGGGCAGTAAAATGTCAGTGAGAACTGCAATAAGTAGACTTTACGTAAGAGAAACAAACTACATAAACCAAAAGGCCCCCACCTCTGGCCTTCCAGAAGCTGGCAGGCATCATCTGCCAACCTTATCAGGGACTTCTTCATCTCTTGCTTCAGTTCGTCATACGTGTCCTGAGCGTCCTCTATATAGCGCTGCCAGTTCTGATTGACAGGCAAGTAGCTCACCCCCATCTCCAGCATCCCTGCAAACGTGACTGGGTGAGGGCACCTGATGGCAGAGAGAGAGAGAGGGATCTGATTGTAGAATCAAATATATTCAATGGGAATTTATATAATTTAGAAAAAATATATGGATCACAAAGTTTGACTCGACTCGATCCCCACCCCAACGATGCAAGAAATGCCATAAACAACACAGGTAATGTTTAAATGTCCTGACCTCTCCATGAAGAGTGGCAGCTGTTGAGTGAACACCTCGTGAGTGGCCAGCACATCCAGGGCACAGTACTGCATGAGCTCCTGCCATGGACAGGACACGACAGTTTAAGCTGAGGCGCTTTGTTTTGTATGTCCGAGATTTATTCTGCATGTGGACACTGGACACCTACCTGAAAGTTGTCTCGCACGTCGGTCATGCTGCCCTTCACAAATATCTCACGGGCCTCTTTCTTCAAGGGCTCTCCACCAACATACAGTGCATGGACATCAACCAGGTTATTGATACTACTGATCTCAACCCAATCCCAGGAGCCAATCTAAGGGTAAGACATATACACAGACCAGTGAGGCACACAGTCTTCACTCTATTGCAGCATTTTTTGATACCCGCAATATACTTAATGGTACTTTAAGGTGCAGGCAAGTATGAAACAGCAAATGACTCAGGTTCAATTTACGTTGAAGTACTGCAGATAGGGAGCAGATGAGGCAGAAGTTTATGTAATTATTATGGGGTTAATGGGAAAGAAGCGGACCAAAATGTTAGTGGATGTGATCAGATCAAATGGATGTGGACAAACCTTTGGCCCCTCAGTCCGTCTCTTCATTTTCTTCATATGTTCTTTGACTTCCTGCAGGCCTTTGCGCTTGCCATACTTGCTGGCCATCCAGAGGGACCGCTGAAACCCAGTCAGTCCAGATATCGCCATGTGAAGACTCAATGTATCCAAGAACCGAACTTTGGAGCCCTACGTGGTGGAAAATATTGCACATTCATCCATTTCAATCAAGGAATAAGCTAGGGATGGTTAAAAGTAAATCACACTGAACTTCACATGTACGATGGCAAATGTGTTAGCAGGCATACATGCATTAGTGAGTGGGGTTCTCAAAAGTAAAACTTGCCTTTAACATGTACTGTTCCTTGATGTAAGCACGGTCAAAACTAACGTTGTGTCCCACTACCAGTCGTTCCAGCCATGTACCCCTTGGGGGTCGGATGGAGTTGGCAGAGGTCTCCAAAGGAATAAGGTCAGCTGGTGTAAGCTGGTTAGACCAAGTGTACCTGTCCTCAATCAGTCTTTTACTGCACCAGGAGTACCTGACAAGCAAAGGGACCAGCACATCAGATGATAATACAAATTATCTATATAATATAAAATATCTATAAAATACCAAGTATCTATACAGTTCAGTCACAAACAAATCCTCAGCTCTAGACAAAGAGGTGCCATTGCAGTGGATTGGGGTTTTTTTTACCAGGCAGAGGGGGACACAGCTACGGCGAGTGTAGGACAGTGTCCTTCTGCCATGCACACCTCCACGTCAAAAACCAAGGCATTCTCCTCAGGAAAATCCACTCTTTTGCATTCCCCGTCCGGTCCATAGCGACTCCATCCCACTTCCCATGCCCAGGTCTGGGGCATTGGGGGCAGCTGTGTAAGCTGAAGCAGACTGGCCGCCTCCAGGTAAGGCAAACTCTGCTTCTGAGCCAAAATACGGAAGTGTTCGTCAATGTCGCTGCCATACATTTCTGGCAACTTCAGCTCCACGTCGGGAAGAAGCGCAGCTTCTTTGCCCCAAAGCTGATGCTTCTGCAGGTGCTTGATACTCCGCTCCACATCTTCCTGTATGTATACTGGCTCCAATCCGCGGAATATCTGCTTGTGCAGGTTTGCAGACATCATCTGGATGTTGAGTGGGTTTACTCTTCTCTGAGGAAAGTTGGGCGCCTGTTCCAGGTGAGGCTCTGCCGAGGAACTTCGCAACCTCCTGAGCTCCAGTGCAGGGTACCGTCGTGGTCGATAGTGGAGTAACCATAACCGCAACATTACGCTTCAGTTTTGTCTGATACTAAAAAAAGCGCCCACCCTCCACGTGCATTTCAGAACTTCATGTGCAAAAAAATCTGCATTGTGTCCAACTATAGTTGAGACACCCTCGAATAACCGCTGTCACTAATATCACCACGGACAAATCAGATTGACGGCTTCGGACAACTCTGCTCACTACAGAAACACGTTGGAAATGTCAATAACCATAGACACTCGTTACACAGTAGGCCTAGCTAACTAGCGACACTCTACGGCGCGGATGTTTCAAGCTGGTTGAACCAGGAAGTTGTTACGTTGTAAAAAAAATATGAAATTGTCTTTCTAGGTCAAATGATCTATAAACACAAAAAATACTCAAATGGCATCTTTAAATATTCTCATCTCAGTAGAAAGACATTTGTGTATTTTGTGATTAATATAATGATTTTAATTTCCACGTTCTCTATTGGCCGCGTGGCCTAATGGATAAGGCGTCTGACTTCGAATCAGAAGATTGCAGGTTCGAGTCCTGCCGCGGTCGATGTTTTTTTTTTCTCCAAAATCCATCCAGATCTTATGACAAGCATTATTGTCGCTTACTAAGCGATAAGATTGCATATTCAGGTAATACCCTTGTATTGCCCCCTAGTGGTTGTTATGTTAATTGATTTCAAAAGTGGGCCCAGTTGAGTTTTAGAAAAAGTTGACTGTTTATTCTTAAAACAAAAACTTACCAGGTATTTAGATTACTGTATCGCCTACTCCCTGGGTATGTTAGAAACGTATGTAAAACGTCAGTTTTATCGACAAGGATTTCGACTTGGCCAATGCAGCAACAAAAGCCATTAACATGTTTTAACATGAGTTAACGTGTAACAACGACCACAAGAGGTGCAAGGCTTAATTCGAACAGTTAATGTTGTATCGTAAATGGAGAGACAAGTGCTATACTACTTGAGATATTTATGACAATAATATTTTAATTCATGTCTATTTTCAGATTTAACTGGGCCTCTCCTGCCTTGATGACACGCCAATGATGCAATTGACTAGTCCACAACACTTGTGAGATTTTGCCCATAATTGCATTGTCAGTCGCTAGGGGGGAGTATTCTATCGCATTGCGGTTCACCATTCACCATTATTGAAAAACGTGAGGGCAAGATATCTTTTAAGACTCTTTCGGCCAGTATATTTGCTTGATTTTTAGTATATTTTATTTGTAATATGATAGTATGAACGAAGTTTTGAACTGGATAAGATGTTGTGTTGCTGCAGTAGCCTCTTTAGACTCAAGTAGCCTATAGCCTATAGATCAGACCTAGCAGATGAGTAGGCCTGGTCACAACATATTTGAACCGTCAAATTTCACACCAATTAAAAGCAAAAATATTTATATTTACATGCACGTCATTAGGGTAGCCTACGTCTTAACATTGCACCAGAAAACACAATTGACAACAGAATAGCCTTGCGATCAAGGAGGGTATGAGTCCTGAGGTGTAAGCAGGCATGTTGGCATGTTACTAATATTATTATGAGCGACGTAAAGGCTATACATATTTTATCAAAATGTCATTAAACAACTGTTGCTTTCTTTCTTCCATTCTTTCTCTGTCTTGCTTTCTTTTGAGGTATTCTCAGGCGTCAAACAAACGGAAGAAAAACGTGCTTATTATATATTACACGCGCTACTTAGCATATATTTCATTTCTGAACTGAATAGTCTTGCATAGGTACTGATAGAACTGAGACTCAATCGATTAAGTGTGCGTTGGGCTCAATCAGCTTTCTGGTGTAGGTTACCCTACTAAAAATTAAAATAAGCTATTGGTCTATTTCAGAATATGAAACTGGGTGGGTGAATTTTACATTCAGTAGCCTAATATAATAAATAAATCAAATGAAACTGCATTGTGGCCTATTTTGCGTTTAAAAATAATGTGATTGGAATTCTGAATGACAAAGGGAAGCAAAATAGATAGTAGCCCGTTGTTATACACACACATCCATAACTTTAGGCTTTGAGTAGACTACGTCTGAGAGCATCACTGTTGGTAGGCTACCTATGTGCATAGGCTTTTGAGCTACATTTTATGTGTGTAATATATATTTAGGCAAACGTGTATCCTAATGAATAGACTAAGACAAAGGGGAAAGTGGAAATAACATTGGTTGGCTATACACAGACTGTATATCCCCAATGAAGTGATACCGTCTCGTTAAACATTGTGCCCCTAACATTAGTCGAATTAATCTTTGAATTTCTGTGACTCCGATTGGCCAAAACGAACCTCTGTACTAAAATGACGTCACTACAGGCTAGAACTACCAGAGGAGGAAGGTTGGGGTCGTCCGCAGAAGAGCCCATGAGCTTGCAACTCCGAAGGCAGAGACACAAACGAACTTGGAGTGGCAAGACCCTGGAGGCACCCTGTGCTAGGGTGCTGACTGTGTCTCCAAACCTGTTGCAAGTATATGCATGTAACTGAGGATTTCCCTTTCCTACAAATATTGATAATCAATTCCGCTAGGAGAGACGCACCCTGTGCACAGAGGATGGACTGCACCTCACAAGACAAGTCCACGTGCTGCTGCCGGAGACACACCAATTCCGCTGGGCGCGAACGGATTCCAGTAGCGCGTCTGTCACCGATCACTTATCATACCTACGATTTTCATTATAGTTGGGACAACTGCAAGGAATACACAACCTCCTGCACAAAGTTGGTACGTTTTACAGAATGTTTTATTTTATGGGATTATGAAAAAAAAATGTTCAGTGTAGGCTATTCTTGGAAGAAAAAGAATGCTCTTTAAAATAATTCAGGTTTGAAGGGCACCGGAGGTCTTTCATTGATGACCGGTAAAATTGAAATACTGCGAATATCATAATTTGAAGAAAGCTATAGAAAGGGGTAGGCTATGCGCTCCTTGGTGTCTAATGATGTTAACCCTACAGCGAGTCACGGGTGGCTGATCTGAGTTCACGAGTGCAAATATTGTAATAGGCCTATGAACACGAGCGAAAACGAATACCCAGTCTAAATGAAAGCCAATAATCACAGCCTGTGAATAGGGCCCTGTACGTTTCTTGTTTCCAGATTGTTTTAGTCAGTTAGTCATATCCTACGATAAACTTTATATTGCGCCTGCCTACCTGACGTTCTAAAATGGTTTAGAAATTGAAAAATGTATGTTGGCTATTTTTACATCTCTGAATAGTGACTAAAGGAACACTACAACAATACAATAACTCAAAGATCAGCTCATCATCTAGGCCTAATGGCACTAAATGCATGCAATGAAAACAGATCCTCTTGTACCAGTTGTCAATAACCCACTGAACAGACTAGACAGAATTGCACAGACAAGTTGCAGCCATAAAACACAATCAGTGTACTTTAAGCGGGACTAGCCTAATCTACTTCATCTCTCATTTTTCTCAACAAGAGAAAAGCTAAAACGAATGTATTATTATTATCATTATTATTGATGTTCTATTTGCTGTAGCAGAACCAGAAGTAGACCAGTAGTAGTTGTTAGTAATTAGTAGCTCAGTGGAATAGTGGTCGCTTAGACAAGTGGTAAACCATGCCCATATTTTTCTTCCAGTTATTCTACTTTCCTATATCATTTCCGTAATTTAATATCTACAAGAAATAATGGCTATCGTTATCTGACATAAACTAGCTATGCTGCTGGATTTTCGATTAATTGTAGGCCATTAGGCTGTATGTCGTGCGAAATGTAGGCCTAGGCCCATGCCATTTAAAATGTCTGGACAAGACAGAGTAAAGCAGATAAGGCTACTTGCGCATACAAGTTAACTTTGTTAATGGCTAGGTGTGTTGTATATAAAGACAACAACGGTGATGATTTTCATTGTTTGCTAGCACAGGATGATATATCGATGTGGGCTTTCATCCTGTATCGTATGCAGTGCCTTAGTTTAATAATGTAGAACACGTAGTCTAGGTCTTATGTTGTCGTTATTTGCATTCATTAATACCATTATCGTATCTTGTAGATGACTAAGAGGGCCCATGGATGGAGTCGCCAGTGTCTGTCAGCGAAGCTGGCTAGAATATGCACCGAGAGTGGTTTCTATCTTTGGTTTTCTAGCTGTATGAGTGTTAAGAACCTTTCATAAAGCTAGACAACCGAAAGTAGGAATGATCCTCACATTCGCCTTGTTCTACTGGAAATGCAGCCGACGAAAATCTTCTTTGCACATCCAAGGTAGGATGGCTTTTAAAAATTGACAACAGCAGATTAGTAATGACGACACTGGGTTTTAAATCGGATTCAAGCTTTGTGAACCATGTGAAACTTCAAGTAGGTTTTGGCCGAAAGATTGGATTAAAGAAATGAAATGAATATAAGGGAATAATTCAGCTCATTACCTAAGATTGAATTATTTTATACAGAGCTGTTTTAATTGCATTGTGTCTTGTATAGGGCTTCGTTTATGCGCGAAGTATATTCCAATAACATATAGTCCAAATGTATTTTGGCAGTCAAAATATCCCAGATATGTTCCATCCACAACGTGATCCCCAAAATTAAGGCATAGAGCGAAACAGGTTGCTCACGTGGGTCACCAGCATTTTCTCTTCTGAAATCAAACTTTTTTAGAATGAATAGGCCTATGTTCTCGAGTTCTCTTTTAAGTCATAAACTGACTTAATTTATTAAAACCTATTGCTGTGTAATGCAGCTTATTTGTTGATAAGACCCAAACTGAGATAGGCAAACCAAACAAGTATACAAAAAAGCATTATACCATAATAGGCAATAGGTTGCCTATTAATTGTCCAAATCAAGATGTTTAAAGGGAGATTGCAATTATGGGAAAGAACCCAAGAATTGCAGAAATGAAGACGCAATGAGAGGCTAATTTGGCAATCACAAAACACTCAGACGTGATGTGGGAATGTCCAACATGTGAGCACATATGGTGTTTGTCTATCACATATTTACAGGTTACAATTATACACAGATATACTTCATACAAAACTTCAGTAACATCTGAAATATTCGAATAATTGAAACAATTAAATGTGCAAAATGTAATAATGTAGGTTTAAATTCTCTTTTTGAGTCCATTAAGAAGTTATTTAGCACCTGTGTTGTGGGCATTGCATATTGCTTTTTTTTTTTTAGCATTTTAGTGCTTCATTCTTACATGCATAGAAAAGTGCTTGTGATAAAATGACCACATATAAATATGCTGCTGTTGGACAATATATATGTATTTATTTATTACTTGTGATTGTATAGAACAATGTGTTTCATTTATTTTTATGTATAAGGAATGATATGATTTTGCACACATTAGTGTACTGAGATAAACATTGTATTTATATATTCACACTATGCTTATTAGTAATTCAGTCAGCTGACTACAGTACATTAAATACATTATTGTACCTCGCACTTACTGTACTAAACAATTGCAGAGGTTGCCATGACCTTACGTTGTTAGAAATGGCCGTATTTGTGATGTTTTGTCTTTTTTCTTCCCTTTCTCACAGCTGTGTGTTACCCAGAGGAGGACCCTGGCAGAGGCACCGTTAGTGCTAAAGATAGAAGGAGAAAATGTCTGCCCTCAGCTCTCCCCTCCCTACCCAGAAAACCCTGGGTGCCATCTGAGAGGAGAGAAGCCATGCCACTGCCAACGGCGAAAGATAGAGCCTGTTGGGTTGCGGGCATGTGGGTGCGGGCAAGGAGGCCATCTTATCCGGGAATGTCTCTGCAGCATCTAAGATGGCTGAGCTGGCATCCGAGGTGCGTGGCTTCATAGTCTTCTCCGCCAAGGTGTGATTGTGTGTGTGTGTGTGTGTTTGTTGGGGGTTGTGCCCGATCTCAATTTAATCGACATTACATAATATGTCGTTTTCATTACCCCCCTATCTCATGGTGCTAATTACGTCAGGAGTCCTCCGTTAGGGTGCTGAGGAAGAGAGGACAAGTAATGGGAAGAGCACAGATCACAGTGAAGGCAGCCATCTTCCTTTGTTTGGCTGGCCTCGTGCTTCTGGTCTTATAGTCTTATACAGTTGACATGACTACTACCCTACACTGCCAAATATAAACTAGAATGTGGTCATTCTGTGGTAGTGGCAGTGGTTAGAAATGTTGATTGTAGCTCTACGTATAGATTTTCAACATAGCCACGTGCTACTTAAACTTCCGAGAGAGGTAAGAATTGAAAGAGTTTCTTTGTGCAACATGATTTGAGACATTGGCCAAGTAAAAAGGATGGCCATGTAAATATGATGCAACTTCTCTGTGTTGTGATAAAACCCTCCAGTTAATGTCAGAGTGATGTCTGTTCCAGTATCATATCTGCCTGTTTTTTTCTATGTCCTTTACTATCAGTGTGTGATTGACTCCAGAAAGACAGCAGAACTGTCAACAGTTTATACACACTGAAATAGAATCTCAATGGTTTCTTTAATTTCAGTTTTTGTTGTGGGCTAGAATAGTTTTATTACTGCTAAAAATACTGCTAAAACAGAACTCTCTATATATGACTTCCATATAAAGATCATTAAAATGATACAGTAACAGATGGGGCAACGAGTAGCCTACCAAACCTACCCATACATTGACCTGTGTATACCTCCATTTTGATTGCATTGCCTGCATTTTGTAGTTTATCATGTTTTACCACCAGTCACTATGCAGAAAGACAGAGACAGAGAGAGACACATGTAAAGTTACGTTTACATTATTTGTTTTCTGTTTTTGATTATTTTACCAAGAAATTCCTTATTGGAAGGCGTTGATTAAGAGAAGAGTTGGATAGACATTTGTTTGCCTCCAAGATTTCCAGTAGTTAGCTATTAAGATTCTTCACCATATATACATACACAGTGGACATGTTTCTGGTCATCTTTCTGAGGTAATCAGCCA
Organism: Clupea harengus; assembly: GCF_900700415.2. Classification (NCBI taxonomy): domain Eukaryota; kingdom Metazoa; phylum Chordata; class Actinopteri; order Clupeiformes; family Clupeidae; genus Clupea; species Clupea harengus. The sequence goes on from NC_045154.1 coordinate 23,619,138, forward strand.
CAGCAAATGGTTAGGAAACTAATGAAAATATTCAAGGTGGGAGGAAGAGTATAAGGTTCAACAAGAAGAGCATCATAGAAATATATCTTAATGTAGAGCATCATATAAATATATCTTAATGTAGAGCATCCAAAATCTGTTACCTGTTACTTGTGCACAATTAATTGTTTACGGGAGAAGTTTTATCATCATGGCAATCATTATGTGATGATCATTCGTGGCAGTGATTATAAGTATGCACGTACCCAGGAGGAGGTATGTCCTGGCTGTTACACAGCATTGTTCAAAAGGTGTACTTAGTGTTATGTACTTAGTGTTTATGAAGATATCAATGCTACATTTAAATGTGTAATGGTTTCACAACTACCTTTAAAAACTATTATATTTATATAACTCATTGTTATCTTATATTTTGCTCATGGGAAGCTTCTAATCTTGGGTGTCAGCATGTGGTCATGGGAGACCTCAGTGTGGCTATCACTGTATGTTAGTGATTAGCAACACTGTTCTGTTAACACGTCTAAACCTTGTACAAGTTCTCTATTATTAAGGTGTTCAGTACCCCTGCAGTTCTTACACTACGGCATGTGATATTAGGTAAACTGTCGTCATACCAACTAGCTGCTAATGGTCAGTCACCATTACCTATTTTCAGACCACTGTACTGTAATATTATGTTGTTACTAAATTAATGGGTGAACTGCGATACAGCTTTTGTCTGATACTGTTTGACTTCAGTCACCAATGGAGAAGGTTGTACACGCATCCACTATGTGTCAGTCGGAGCATGTAACATACATACAGATGAAAATCCTAATCCAAGCCTGTTAAACTTGTCTGAGATGAGATGGGATGGGATTCATGGACATTACTGAGGTCTGGCGTGGCTGAAAGGGGGGCTCTGTGGCCCTGGCGGTCTCCCTGAGAGCTCCCCTCTGAAAAGGGAGCGTGTGAGTGGCTGTCTGTGCTGAGGCACGCCATGTGCAGCTGCACCCTGCGCTGCGATGAACAGAGCACGGTGTCACATTGTTATTCTGCCCCACTCGCGCCGGCTCCCCATCAATGGTGCCCCCCCAACCCCCAACCCCACCCCCTCCGCTCCCCACACACAACTCACACACTTAGGGCCCTGTGTTCCCACCATTGTGAGTGCTTGCGCTGGGCAGGGTAGGCAGGGGGCAGGGTGGGAAACCCGGGCTGAGCAGACGCACGCGCATGCCAAAGAGACTGTTGGGTGGGAGAGGCCCTTTGTGTGCGTACGTACGAGAATAAGCAATGCAGAGTGCCACCTGATCATGCTAATTAGTCTGCTGTGTTTGCAATGTGTGTCTGGGCTGGATGGAGATTCAGAGGGGCCATTCCTAAGCTAATTCAGTGTCGTGTGATCCATGTACTCTGAATTGTTTCACATTTCCCAGGGATTGAATATAGTGCCTTCGTTTGACTACACCGCAATGTTTAGGACCTCTGGCTTCAAATCAGCTCCAGAGTTAACATTAACTCAATATATTTTTTTCAATCTGTGTTTTTTTGCGTTCAGTGTACAGAAAGAACGATAAGAAACTGATATTTGTCTGCTCTGTTAAGTTCCAGTATCATTAAATCTGAGTGGTGTGTTATGGTGAAATCATGGAGGAATTCCTAAATACTGTAAACGTATGTCAGATTCAGTTCCACTTCTAAATAGTTTGGTGGTGGGAAAGCATTAGAAAGTGAGTAAAGATAACAGTATAGAGAGGTCACTCTTAATCAACTTGAAATCATTTGATTTTTAGCAGTTGGAAAGCACCAAAAGTGGATATACATATATAGAAGAGAAAGGACCTGTGCAGTGGAGAATCCAACACTTCAACATTTCCAGTCAAGTTCAAGTTCATGGCTGTGGACATGTCTAGACAGGGTCTGTCACTGAAGTTTCTCCCGTCAGTCTGTATGGAGGGTGTGTTGAACTTTGACCCCCGTCGAGGTTGCCTGGGTGGGGAGGCCAGCCGGCTCAGTAATGTGTGGGTGAAAAGGCAGCGCTGTCAGAGCTGTGTGGAGGGAACGTCAGCCCCCCACCGCCAGTGGGAACTTCAGTTCGGGGGCGCACTTTAGAATCATCAGTCTCCATTCTGATTCCCACCCACAGTCTAGCCACCCCCCCAGAGGGGCCTGTCTAGCCGCTCCTCAGGCTGTCGTGGCACCCCTTACCACTTCCAAACAGCAAGTTCCCATCACAGACTCATCCAGGCCACACAATGGGCCGTACAGCAGCCAGCACCACACCTTTTATAGTAGTTTAATGCTATCAGATGCTAATGCACATCTACAGCCCTGCAAGCACTTGTCAATTACAGCAGGCCTGTGGACCTGTGCCAGACAGCTGCACCCAGACCCATTTGCACCTGCAGTAATTAGGTATTAAATAATATACAGAATTGGCATGCGCTCTCTCTCTGTCTCTGTCTCTTTCTCTCACTCTCTCTCTCTCTCTCTCTCTCTCTCTCTCTCTCTCTCTCTCTGTGTGTGTGTGTGTTGTCTGAGTGTCTTTGTAGAGGAGGTATGTAATAAAAGGCTGCCTATTTGCATAAGCTGCATGCAGTCTAAAGATATCAGAGAACAACAAAGCGAGAGAGACAAATATGCTTTGTGCGCCCTGAAAGGGAGAAAAGGGAAACTTTGCGTTTGGAACTGGATGGAAATTGAGGGAGTTTTCAACTGATCTCCTAGAGAGATAAAAGCCAATATTGCCCACTGAGTGTAAAAGAGCTGACAAGGTCCATTTAGGGTCGAATTCAGGAGGAAAAGATTTATTGCCTTTACTTTTCAAGCCTTAAAGTTAAGAAAAATATCTGAACTAACGCCATTTGCAGCTGCCTTTTTTTCTACAATGTGTTACAGTTAATCAATCCAAAGAACCTTCTATTCTAAAGTACTTGTCATGAAGAACCAGTTTGACGTGATCGGTTATATTAACGCTGTTAATGTTTTTGTGCTGTTTTTTCTTAGATGCGTTCCATGGGGTGGAATATGACATTTGAAGAGAGACTGGAAATGCTGGCCGTGTGGTATGGTGCACGCAAACAGGCAAGAAGAGACAACGTGTGTCTTCACCTGCATCCTCAGCCACTGCGATTACAGGACTAAGAACAGAGCTGGGAACTGTAGTTCTTTGTCCTTTGCTGTCATAGCCTTTAAATAACTTTCAGTTGTTTGTCTTGAATTTATGATGTGTTGATGCATAATTTTAGCATGTTTCATGAAAATAAAAAATAAAATGAAATGAAATTTGAGACTTTGTTTACTATCCTTTCACATGAAGTCCTAAAAATGTCTTATTTCAACTGTGGTGTGAGTAATGTGCCACAAATGTCCTATGTATATGTATAAAACATGTATACATGTATAAAATGATATATGTATAATAAAACTATATAATAAATAATATACCATGAATTAAAGGTTTTCTTTGCTACACAACAAAATCTATTCAGGGGTAAATCTGGGGTAAATGTTTATATAAATAAATAAATATAAATCACCCCTGGTCACATCACAGCATAACAATCTTCAAAGCAAATAGCGAAAGAAGCATTTCTGGCGATGGAATTATAGACTTATTGTGGCAACACTATAATTCACTATAAACTTTGGAAATGTTTTGTGTTTATCATATGTTCTGAATGTATTATGGTCACAACCCAAATTAATTAAAATAGGCCAATGTAGAGAGGCAAAACTGGTGATCTGGTGGTTCTGGTGATCACAGAGAGTCTTGTTTCATGGTAGTGGCAAGATTGGTGTTTGACCATTTAGTTCATTTACCCTGGGTTCCTCAATCCGTGTGCAGCCCATGACCACACAGACAAATAATTAGGGAATGATACTTCAGAGAGTAAGAAATTTGAAGCCAACAAATACAGATAAATGCGTAGAAACGGGATGAGGTCAAAATGCCAAAAAGGCAGTAGGAGAGAGAAAGACAGAGAGAGAGAAAGCAATGGTCTAAAAGTCTGAAAAGGCCTTAAATGTATCCTGCTTATTTCTCAGTTCCATCAAATGGCACATGCCTGAAGATGATATAGCCTATCGTGAAGTTTGATGTTGGTGATTCTTTGTCTTCCTATTTGTATTAATAATTAGCAATTATAACATCAATAATATTTTAATAATAAAAACAACAACAACAATAATAATCATAATAATAATAATATTATTCTTGTTGTTATAACATTTTTAAATAATACAGGCCTATTTTTTATATTGTTGGATGCATTGTCTATCATGCATCACATAGGCTTCACGCTTTAAGGCCAGGATGCAATAATTATAACAATAATAATAATGATAATAATAGTGATATTCATATTTCTTACCAATTCAAAATTAGAGAAATATGGTACAACTTCCTTCGAAGACAGAGGAGGAGACGGAGAGGAGAGGTCATTATCTTAACAGATGGTCAAAGCGCAATAAACAACCGAAAGGGAGTATCAGGCCATAGGCCAAAGTTATAGGTCAAGAGCCAGTGATTAAAAGACAATGCCCTCTTAATCCCCGGTGACCGCTTTTTCAAGGGTTTTGGAAGTCAGCTTTTGAGTAAATTAGTTTGCGAGGTGTTCATCACAGCATCTTACTCAACTCGATTCAGTCGGTCTTAAGGCGTCTTTAATTTCTGACCACGTTAATGACTTCAAGGCTAGACCTCAAGTTACGGATTAGACCAACTGATTTTGGATAATACATTTGGGTCATCAGATTACATAGTCTAGTCTGTAAATTATGTGAAATACAGATGAATACAACGGAAACCTTTTAATAGGCTCTTCTATGCCGTTCAGTTTTAGACTTTCTCATTAATAGGCAACTTATTTTAAGGGAAACACTGAATGGATGAAATAGGATGTGACTGTCCTCTAAATCCGTGACCAGCATGATGTTTTAGGTCGAATCCAATTTTATGTAAGCTATAGTCTGCTACAGATATTCTACAGTCTAGTACAAATTGTCTGAATAGACTCATCTACTTGCTATTATTTTAAAGGCAATATTAAAACTATTTTTCACAATTATTTGGCAACAGAATTTATTCTTTATTAATTAATTAATTATGTCGTTCGTTTTACCATTTGATGTTTGTGTCCGCACCTTTGCTGTGAAGGCAAAAACTTTGCAGGGCACCGAGTCACTCGCAAACATTCGATTATCTTTTTTTTTCTTTGCTTCAAAATCTATGCCCCTGTCCAAGCATATCCTATAAAAAGTAGGCTAATCCGTTATCCTTCGTCATGAACAGTGTCTGCACGGAGCCCTGCGTTGAGAACTTGTCATTGAGAAAGTAATGTAAAGTAAGCTATTGAAGCTTAGTATTCAAAGCTAAGGATATCCGTTTGACCATACGTCTCTCTCTCTCTCTCTCTCTCTCTCTCCATCTATCTATCTATCTTATATAGATAGATATATATATATATCTTTTTTCTTTCTTTCTTTCCATCTTTCTTTCTTTCTCTCACCGGTCTGTCGAAGTGATGTGATAATACAACTGTATTTATCACTGAAAAGTTTCTTTCTTGGTGTTTCATCCTGTATTAGTTATTTTAGTCTATGGCAAAATAATTTGTAAATGTTTCAAAGATAATTTATGACTCATTGGCTTAAGCATGAACATCGTCAATGATTTCAATTGAATTAATTGTTCCTTGTATAAAGGCCTACGTGAATAGGCTATTTGATGACGCTTTCAGTATTGCATGCGTCTGCGTCTGCGTATTCCGCTTTTTTCATGAACTTAAAACAATTTATTTTTATGTGTGCGGTGGTTTATTGAACAAAATAGAAAGGATCAGCAGGCTTGTTGTTAAGAAATTCGAGGTAGACCTCGATGCCCTCCATTAAGAATCAAGAACGATGGACTTTAACTCAAACTATGGAAGTTTTGATTAGATTTTATTATTTGTAACCCACAGAAGACAATCCACAAATGTGTACCATGATCCACAAATATTTCACTACCCACAAACAAAACGCCACCCTTTGATGCTTCTCTGAATGTTATATACTTTCTGCTTTATTGGAATTCTGAAATAAACTGTTCAGTGAGTGCAAACTTGTGAACGGAGGATCAAAAAGGGTAAAGATTCCTACTGTATACCGAACTGTAGCCTTATGACCTGATGGTGCTTCGACATACAATATTACAATAATTCGAGTTTTGTGCTAAATTACATTCTATGTTCACATCAGTATCTCCAAGTTCGTCCTGAATGACTGATGTATATTGGCTAAATCAGTTCGGCCTGTCATACTTACAATGCAATGGCAAATATTAGCGTATAAGGACATCATTCAGTGTCTTAAAAAGACGGAGTGGATCGATTAATCTGTCCAGCTTTATTTATACACGGAAGACTTCATACAGATAAATGTCTTCTAAAGTACCATCCATTTGATAAATTGAAGAGTTAATCATGAATGAGGTTACCAATAAGAGAGTTCATTTTTTTTATGTATTTGAATAGATTTTCTTTGTTTTCTTAGATGTTTTAAAGAAATAGTGGATATCTTACTTTTTTCCTTTTGTTTTTCATTCCATACTTATTTACATATTTATTTTGAATATCTGTAGAGATACTGTTATGAGTTTATGTGTATTTTTTTCCATTACAACATTTATTAAGCTGTAACATCATCAAAAGAGAAATTGTTTTATTTTCTTTCTTTCTTTCCTCACAGATCAACGTATTCAGCTATTTCGAAAAGTGCATAGAGCTCAAATCCACATACTCACACACACTGTACACACAGATACTGTATATTACATTGTGCAATTGTATGTTTTATATTGTGACTGTATGCGTCATCATTAAACTCTGTAAATAAATTCCAAGCTTACGCAAAAAAAGGCCTTTTAGGACCGTGATAGTATACAAACAACTGGCATTATCTTTAGGCAGCATATGATAGTCTATATGAGTAAGTTCATTAGGTTTTTTATAGACTTCAGTAACATTTACGAGCATGTCAGCAACAGCAGGGAAGAAGATACCAAGGGCTTTTAATGCAAACTTCTAATATGCACCCTTTCCCATCTTGTTGTTAAAGACCAAAGAGATTATATGAAGGGTTTACACTTTTTTGTCTGTCCAGATTTTTTGTCAGTATGTTGGTATTTGTGGAGCTATTGGAATATTAGTAAAGACATCACATTCCATCACGCACCCAGTCTCATTTGAATTCCTCAGTGTCAAAACAACCTTTGACCCTGGTGTCTGGGTGCCTTGTGTGATGGAAGGTCAAGGTCATCTGTTGGCCCCTCCTGTGGCGGGGAGTTCAGTAGAACAGAGGCAGATAGAACAGAATGTCTGTTTGGAGAAAATAACAATAACACCAGACATCTATGTCCCACACAGGGTCTGTTCAGGCCAGACTACAAAGGTATACAGATTCACACAGAACTTCAGATTACATAGTCTAGTCTGTAAATTATGTCAAATACAGATGAATACAACGGAAAGCTTTTAATAGGCTTGTCTACGCCGTTCAGCTTTGGACTTTCTCATTATTGTCTCATTATATACTGATTCACACATAACTACTATGTTCAACAACATATGCATTCATTTATATAGAAATTACATTTAAACCCCTGTTTGCCACTCCATGGCTTCCAAAAAAGGTTCATTTCTGGACTTGTGATTCAAATCATCAGTATTCTTATACCGCAAAAAGCAAATAGCTGTCTACATTGTGTAACCAGCATATCTTTGGCGCTTCACTGTAAAAGTCTCTAATCAAGATAACTACTCAAATCTTTACTTTAAAAATACAGATACTGATGGAAATGTTTTGCTATGACTGGAATGTGTGATGTTCTAGCACCCATGCCTTACACCTGCTGTTCCATTTCCCATTCAAATTGGAGATTTAGTTAGATTTTTACACAGAAGCAAATTGTTTCTCACACTGCAGCTAATAGATGAACATATCTAGAAAGGGAATTTCAACATGCACTATACAGCAGAGAACATCTGCAAACAAGTTCTCCATTACCCAGTAATGCACAAAAGAGAGCAGAAGAGCCTTTGGGCAATGATGGGTCGGTGGGTGACCGATGAGAGATGGACGTCAGAGAAGGGGACAGTGAAGGGTGGAGTGGAAGGCTGAGCGCATGAACACAGCACACCCTAGAGGCC